>NC_068359.1:91834402-91966902 GCF_020536995.1 Dreissena polymorpha | reverse complement strand
ATAACATGAACGTCGACTTTATTATAAAATAGTTATTAAGGTGCTTTTGATGTCCTATTGGGGCTTTTTGGTTTTGAAATTATAAGAGTATTTGTGTTTCCGAACAGCCTAAAGATGTAAATATTCGTAATGAAATTTGGAATATCCAGTTAGATGTTCGAACTAATGCTATTTAGAAATAGCGACACAGAACAATAAGTATGAGTTTCTTTAATAAAACATTACATTGGGATTGTCTTTCCAAAGAAGAAATCCTCGCAGAAGCATCGGTTTTGAAATTATCCAGATAAATCAGTTTCTCAAGAACACCTTTCTCGTATTCAAACCGGTTTGGTGTATAATTTATACACGCTGGTTCTGCACAGAACACTTCGCCGCACAGAAATTACCCCACAACAAGAAGTTCTCGAATCAGGTTAAGGCTTATGTACTCTGATAACTCCTGTTTGACTGCTAAGTTGTCGTTAGGATTTCGATTTTTATATACGGATGCATGCGGATGTAGCGTGGCTTCGCACGGATTGGTGGAACATTTTGATGAGTAAAAAGCCTATTGGTTGTATTTGCACAATACATGCGTTGTTTCAAATTACGTGTCGATGACAATTGTGATTTGGAATTTTTAAAAACTTGATTGTTTGATGTGTTCTAATTTTGCTCATTTTTCTATAAAATTGAACTAAATTTCTACTGCCGTCGATGTGTATTTAAAATTGTTCGACGATTAACCAAAATCAGAACACAAAGATTAAATGAGATCTTTGGTAAATTGTCCAGTTTTCACTTTTGCAGTCTGAGTAGGTTTTGAATATATTAAAACAGAAGTCAGAACCCGCATCGGTTAATAACGGACACCTTACCATCAGTTGAATAACATTCAATAATCCAGAGCAACTCCAAGATAAGGCTATTGAATACCCTCGTGAAGCCTGTTTTACTCTACGGAGCAGAGACCTGAGGAACCATCGTCTTCTATATAAAGACAATCAAGGTCTTCACCAAAACCAGCCTGAAGAAGACCCTTAAGATTTTGTGGCTAAACAAGGTTCTTGGAAAAGAACAATGCAGCATCCGGTTGCAGAAGAATCCTTTACAGACGTGGGCGACGGATAGTCAACACTCTGCAAGCCTGCATCCAATACGACAAGACTCTCATCTGTAACCCACCATTGAAGAGGTAGACAGGGCGGCCTTGAACCTTGTAGCTTTGAGACCTTGATGCATATGCCAAGCAGATTGACAAGCCCAAAAGCGAGACACATTGAGAAAATTGGTTAGCGGCATATGTGCAAGACCGCAGGCAACGATGATACGATATGTTTTATTTTTATCAAAATGTGTTATTTCTAAAATATTTTTGAAACCAATATTCAATATTAATAATAATGAAACAATTACATTTCACAACATTACTAGAACCTACATTAATATTAGTTTTCTTAATTTCGAATGCTCTTTTTGAGCCACCGTGGTGTAAATGATATGATGTCCGCCTTGCGACAGGGAGGTCATGGGTTCGATCTAAATCTAAAAAACAGAGGATGTTTCAGAAATTATGGCGTTCATTTATCTGACTTCGGACTCGAAATGTATTAAGATTCAATGCGCAAGTTTTTAAAATAATTTTTCAAATATGTCATAGAATTTGGGGGAAAATAAATAAATATACTTGGCCTTAGCGATTTAGCGTGTATAATACTTTGCACTGGACTATCTACGATACGTCGTACCGAGAATTTATTTTGCCGGTTGCGTTGGCCTTAGCGATTGCAAGTGTATAATATCTATTTCCGAACCAGCCAGGTGTTCGATGAGATAGGAATTGCATAAATAAATGTGGGCCGTAGTGGAGCTCTTGTGAAATAGCATAGAAGAAAGTTGCGCTCTGTAATCACTCGAACCGGATGAATGAATCGAATCTTGGTTAACGAATAGGGTACTGAACTGCTTCCTGAAATAAGTGTGCTTAATTCCGTATACATATTTATATGTTCAAGTATATATTATTTTGTATTGCCCCTAAAGATAGGTAAAGATGAATTTTATCTATTACATGCTACGAAATGAAGACTGACGTAAGGATAGCTATTAAACAAGTTTAAATCCAAATGCTTTACACTGACCCTTCCCGGGCGGTGATCCAGGCATTACTAAGTTAACGTGTGATGCATTTTCGGCATTATCTTTGTAGTGTAATACAAGCTGACGGTAACAAGAATAATACAAGTTAAACGTTCGGAGACTTCAATCATTCGTGTATTGTTCCAATTATTATTTAAAAAAATTACAATCACACATTTTAAAATAAATTTGTATTAAATCATGGCAATTTACTTGTTATATTTCTCAAAATACTACACGACAACAATAATTTTAGCCTTGAACAAGGTCGTAATTTACAAAACCAATTGTTTGTGATTAATAATAATAATAACAATACACGAATTTACTTATGTCACCGAACTTAAAAACACATTTTAATAGGCTGAATATAAACTGAAGTTATGAGCTGTCAGTTTTCTAGTAATAACTAAATAAACATATCAGTCCTACATATAATTATATAATGCGTTAAAATAAAACCAAAGCAATCGTTTATTTCCTAATAATAAATAAAAGCGGCTCTTTTTATATTTTCATTTTTTACCAGACTTATAATTAACAATTATTACTGGCAATATTTTATACTATTGTTCATTTAATTTCAAACGGCATAGGCGCATATTCCAAATTATATCTGACTTTCATCAGCAAACTAAGTCAGACACTTAGAAGTTTCATTATGCTGACCATGCGCTATTTTGCCGCTCCGAAATAACCATATTGGTGTTAAGACAAACAAAAGTAATTGCGTTTACCAATAATTAGTAATGTAATTTGGTTACTTATTGGAATAACAATCGTTTAACAACAATTCTCACATAAAAACTATATTAAAATGTGCTTCATGCAGAATTGCACACTGTTTTCACCACTGATGAAACAATAATCAGAACGTAAAGGAAGTTATTGTTCAACTAAGGATGAAAAAAACCAGCCCCAACATCACGGACATTATGTTGACGCAATTTAATTGGTTAATTAATCTCATATTGCATACCTTTTGATTGAACAAAAATACGTTAACGCTAGTATTACAAAAGACAGACTCTTGTTATTGATGATGCATATGATTCCCTCTTCCTCATTTGAGATCTAGCTCAAACAAGGGGAAGCAGAAAAACACGGAAATTATAGCTCCCGGGTAGGCTATAACACTATACGATCAACAAATGTTATGACGTACGTCCTCTTATATGACAGCAGTTTATTAAAGTCGTGGCGTGTGATTTAATCAACACAGCATTTGATTGGTGATGATCATTCAAACTTTAATGAAGAAATAATGATATCGCAGATGGGCATTGTGTTATACCACGTTATATGACAGACAACTTTATTGTAATGCATTTTTATTCCCGTTGTGTAAAAAATGCATTTTTATTCCTGTTGTGTAAAAAAACAGACACAAGCGGTTCTGAACCAACCCCATATAAGACTTTAAATATCCATGTGTATGAGAATGCTTTTGTCTGCCGTTGTTATCATAAACCATTGTAAAAAAAGCTGGTCTTATAGGAAATTGCTGAAATTCACTTAACGTGCAAAACCACTCAAAATTTGAAATTTATTCATGTGAAAAGTGTATAAATAAAAAAAGATTATTTGTTTTCAAATCGACCATAATATCAGTGACTCTAATGATAATACAACGTGTACATTTCTACTAATGGCAACCGATTTACTTATTCATGTATTTGCATGAATACTTTCAGGAGCAAATGACTTCAATGTGGAATGAAAATCAGTAAGATAAATAAATTTACATGTGAAGGAATATATGTCATATTTTACGCTTATACACACATTAATGGTTTTACTGTAACAAACGATGAATGTTTTCCGATGTGACACAGTAGTATTAAGAATAACACAATTTATAAAAAAGATTTAAAAACCTGCAATGATGCAATTATGTTGTGAAGGGCAGAATGAACTTTTTTATTTCAGCAATTTTATTTGAAATGCATTGAATCGAAATAATTTGTGAATTCGTCATGAACATATTAAACAAACTTAGTGTAATAAATGCAAACAGGTACTTAACTGGGTTCATAAGCGGACACGTCTTTTATTCGAATATATATCCCTAAAAGGATGCTTGAACATATACATTTATAAATCCATAGTTATTTTGTATAAGCTTTGTATTTCCTTCATCTTTATGGTTATTGTTTAGCATACATACCGCTTGCAAATGTTACATCGAATATGATGTTATAAAAAAGTGAATTTAAATAGTTTATGTCCACTACCACAATCAATGAGGTAGTACGCTTTAAATTGTATTTCTAGTTTGTTTGTGTGTTGTGACACTTTCTCACACACATATATATTAAAATTGAAACAATAGTCGTAAGTGTAATAATTCCAGCCAATATATTAAAATTGAAACAATAGTCGTAAGTGTAATAATTCCAGCCAATATATTAAAATGCTTATTTTGTACAAGGGCTGTCTTAGTCTTAACAATTAGTAAAAACGATAAACGCTTAAGTTATTATTTGATTTTGATTTGTCGAATGGTTTCTTCTCAATTTGAAAACCAAATAAGGTTATCCGTATCGTGGTTGTTATGTGACTTGTTTTTACAACCTTGTGGTACTTAAATACCAGGGATGATTCAAACAATCTCTTACTCTCAATTAAAACATGTTTCGGGTAGTTTAAGCGAAGCTTACTATTAGGCCTGAAAGCAAATGATCAGGGGTGCATCAACCGCTTTAAATACGAATATATTAAATTTAAAAATAGATAATATTGAACAGTACAACGTGAAGAATGCTTTAAAAATGTCACCTGAGGAATGAATATTACTTGATAAAATGCCCTTGATAATCCATTCCTTAATTATCAAAGATGTTTTATAAATTCGTTATGTATAAATATTTGTTTTTTTATTAGATGAAGAATTACTTATCGTAGCCTTTAAAAAATAATAATGATGAAAATGGGAACAGCACACTTGGTTCTGTGAACCGCTGATGCAGAATTTTGAATGTATAACTAATTAAAAGAAACACCGATGTCAGCTTCAAGGAAGTAATGTTAAAATATTTAGATTGGCGTATTGAGTGTCATATATATATCATTTAATTCCGTCTTCCTGGTGCGAGAGCAGCTTCAAAGGCATGAAGCTGAAAGCAGTGCAATGCGGCAAATATCATCTTTACAAACGACAAACACACGTATTGTTTTTAAAGACGCAGGTCAGTTTGAATTTCAATGTGCTAATCATCATTGCAATACTAATTTTATTTTCTTTATGGTGTCTGTTACGTGAGAATTACGGCATTATTTAGGGACTTTACATCTCGCATTGAATAATACCAACTCGAGTAAGCAACAATCATGCATCTAATACTTGCATTGTCCTTATTAATGGGTACAAACGCTCTTGAACCAGGGTGCATTAATTACGCGTCCAACCGGTTTGAATATGAGAAAGACGTAATTGAATAGTAAATATATCACGAACAGTTCAAAGCTGAGACGACCATAAAAATTGACGCTCTGGAAAACAAGTGAAGGGTTAATTATGTTTTAATATCTTAATAAAATAGCAGGCACGAATTGGGAATGCTCAATTGAGCAGGAAACAAATTTCGAATATATACTATAAATATGAATATAAAGTGATTGCCCAAAATAAAACGTTAACCTCTGGTAAATAATAACATCCATTTAATTTTACACACAATTATTGTGTTAAATTGTCTGACACAAATTAGCTAATTCACTCAATAGTGAATGTATTTAGATACCAATGCGGCGTTAAATTCAACAGTACGGAAACAAAATGGTTTCACGTATATTCGTTATATTCGTTCGGGAAGGAAAGCATGCCCAAACATTACGACGACATCGCTGGTATACACCGGCCAGGCCGCCAGTGGTCATTACGGGCAACCAGGCTCTGCGGAGTATCTCTGTCTACCCAACGATCCACAATTTTACGACGTCGAAAGTGCGGAACAGGGAGCCCGTTCACTAATTTATGGCTCAGAGTATGAAACACCGACTACAGCGTTTACAACTCTCAATAGCATGGAGGTGCCATGCGTCCTCTGTTTGTCTCGCGGAAAAACAACCGTAATGATACCAGCGAGAACTTCCTGCTACAGTGGATGGACGCTGGAGTGTCGAGGTTATCTCATGTCGTCGGAAGCTTCCCAGCCTGGAAAAAGCTACGTTTGTATGGACATTAACGCCGAGGCACTTGACGCGAGTCATGGAAATCTCGATCAGGCTCTATTTTATTTAGTTGAGGGGCGGTGTAGTGCACGTAAGTGCCCTCCGTATGTACATTAACAGGAATTATCTTGTGCCGTGTGTTCAATTACGCTTTAATTGGTTAAGACGACTTCTTCCGGTAAAACAAAGCATACAATGTTAACTAGCATTACAGCATTTGTATCGTTTAAGGTTTTTTATTGTTAAGGGTTTAAAGCACAATCAGTGTCATCTTCGAACATAATATAATATATTTGTTTATGATAAAAGAAAAAAATCTCTCCCACTCGCTCATATTATATGTTAATTTGTATGTAACAATAATATAATAATACACTATCATGATATATAAGGTTTTTCTCGCCAACCTAACTTTTCAACATATTGTGTGCAATATTTAATAAATGCAGCATACCAACTCATAGCACGGTCTTTTTTTAAATCTAAGCATACTTTTTCTAGTTTATAGAAAGTCGTGAAGCATATGGCTTCACGTATTTAATGGGCATATTATCCTGTTTTTTTGTGTGTTTAAGATAATTTCCACATTTAAGCATGAAAACCGTGCATTGATATCGAGTTTGTTTATATCAAGCCAGCTCAGACATCTACATTCAAACGTGATTTTTAGCATAACCATCAATAATAACTTCTAAAGTTTATCCGTTAAATAAAAACTGAGACGTTGGAAAAAAAACAACAAAAAACAAGGTAAATCGGAAAAATCAATAAATGGGTCAGTACAAGTATGGTTGAACCTCTTAATTTTGTTAATGCTATCCACACGATTTGAAAGAAAGGGCCGCACTTTGGAAAAGTCTGTGCGTCTGGCAGATTTATTATATTTTCTTGAGAAACCTTTTTGTCGGTCATTTTGGGATTTTCCTATAAGCAGAAGTCCCATACATAATAAGGCAGTGTAGCGCAGAAGTTCCAAACGTTACGTTCAATGTATATATCAAACATAAAGATCATGAAATGTCCTTTATCTGTCTATAAAATATGATTCCATCGTCAAACCGAATCAAGCAACCGACCAACTGCGTCCCAGCCCCGATCAAAACACACACCATATACGTCCAGACGATTTTCGCCAGTCATACTTATTTGAAATAGCTTTCGAAATATCTGAGAGTTACTTTCCTCTGTCGTTGTTCTACGAAAACCATTTTTAGAAATGAAAACAGTTTTGATTACTTATTACTAAGTATACAGTAAAGATGGATAACGTAAAAAAGGTCATAAACCTTAATATCAAGCATCTATGATTGAGTTAAATCTGTCAAAATATGTACCGTTTACTATCTCCTTTCTTCGTTTTACAAATACCGATTTTACATATGAAAGCACTTCCGCTTTATTATTCTGAAAATATGTCCGTGTCTGAAAAATCCTATTTGGACTGTTATTGAATTTTAATAATGTGAGCTAGAGTAAGGTCGTAGATAACCATTATGCTAAAATAGTGAAAATTTGTAAAAAGCATAAATGTTTTAACTAAGGTTCGAAAACCTGATTTCCGTTTGACACCTGGACAAGATCGTCAAAATGAAAACGTTTACCCATACAGCCCGAATATAAGTCAGTAAACCTCGATTATTTATAACCCTTTCAAATTACCGATCAGATGTCAAATATGGGCAACGTTGGTTTGTTAGGACTATATTGCAATCATCTAGTAGGTAATGTTGATTTACATATCACTGATATGCATATGGAAATGGCGCTTCGTGCTCAACGCGTGTGTCTTGAGAAAATAAGTCAATGCCCCACTCTCATGCCGAAGTTAGATCTGAACAGATTTCATATATATATGACCATTACTTTGTAATTAGTCAATAAAAATATAACCGGTCGAATCTTATTGCATTTAGTCTTTTGTACGACATATTGACATTTTAATCGTATTTGCCATTACTATGTCCAATAGGATTAAACGATTTCCTAATGAGAATAAACGATGACAGGTCTTTTGAATTGGTTTGTCATCTGTCCGTCTGTTTGTCTGCAAGTCCGTCCGCCTAACAGCATCTAGCAATTTATCACAAAGTACTGAATATAAATCTTGGTATAGTAATTAAAGTCAAAATGACGATAATAGGTCTGGTCTAAGCAAAAACAAAATGCAAAACGTATTATATAAATGATTTTTAAGAACATTATAGAATTGTCAATGACATTTAACTCCGGCAGAGGTTAAATGTGAGGCAAGTGTACAGGCACTTTAATTACACTTCATTATTTAAACTTAAAAACGTACACAAATATAATCTTTTAATTCGGTATGCATATGCGCCGATATTTGAGGATTTTGAGGGAATAATTTTTATTAAGACGGTTGGTGAATGCTTTAAAACAGAATCTTCTCAACCATGAGCTAATTGGCAATTGGATTTTAGTATGATATTTGTAACAAAATCTACAACGGAATTGCGTAATCGCATAAAAGGTTTTAAATAATTGGTCCTCCAAGAATTCGTTTAACGTCACGAAGGCTCGAGACATAGCGGATTTCAACGTTATGAAAATCACGTTTATGTATTAAAAAACGTTTAATTGACTTGTTTCAAGGCAATTTATGTTGAGATTAAAACGTTAAAGAAGTCACGAGGATTCCATGAACTGAATTGGTAACCTACATAAGGTGACATTTTAAACTGGTACATACACCCACATGCGAATATTCGTACTCCACTGGGGCTTTAAGCAGTCGCGCCAAATATACTACATTTTACCAGAATTTCTCTATCCAAACGAAAGCTTTTAAAGGAGACATTCAACGTAGTTTGCTTCCTAAATATATATATATATTAAAAAAATAAATAATTTATCATCGCTTAACATAATGTTATTGAAATTATAGGGATCAGGCTCGATCAATTGGACAAATTAAACATGTCTCTGAACTGTACGATTGAATACGTAATAAAATGCCTAACAGTCAGACTAAACTTGCTATCCATTAAGTGTTTTGTAACCGTATACCGATTCTAACTATTCAGATAATGTGGATAGTTGTTGCAGTTTTCAATATTTGTTCAGATAATCTGGGGAAAAATGAAACTTAAGTTCATATTTAATACAAGCCCGTTTGCACGAAGGTAAATTCTGAAATGTGACACACAATCTTAATTTTCCATCAATGTTCATATAACCCCTGATTATTAGGATCACAGCTGAAATCACCCCCAAACGTTTGGCAGTCGAGTGGAAATATAATGTTTTCATCAAGTGTTTGTAAAGCTCAGTAAAACAATCACACTAGTCACAATATGCGTATGTTCCTATGTGCTTCTTAGATTTTCCAACGTGTAACTTTAAAGTTCCCCACCAAATATTACTCATCTCACCTTACTACAAATGCCAAGATAAGACGGCATGTTGCTTTTAACACACGCTTACCTTCCTCAAAGGTCAAAGTCATACTTAGGGGCATACAAATCATTGCAAACACAGATTGGCATGACTATACCTTTATCATTAACAATGCACTTAAATCATAACTTGAAACAAACGTCCATTATGAGGACATTTCAAGATTAGGGGTTAATTTTGCTATAAACATAATTTAAGGTTATCGTGTTAATAATTAAGTTATCATGTTATTTTAAATAACTTACTACAATGGTTACCATGATGAGATATCGCTGCTTGTACAACACTCCTCTCCATACCTAAAATAGCTTGTCCGGATCGTAACGTCATTTATCATGCACTTTTAAAGTACTATATAACGAATATTCACCATGCGGAGAAAACATGTTAAGTGTATCAACTGACTCCCTAACTCTAAGGTCTATGTAAACAAAAGGGCTCAGATATCAGGACCAAAATGTATTATGGTGACTGGTCATACAAACATATCATTTAAGTTGCTTTCCATTTTAAGACATTGTGTTGCATGCGGGTCATATTACAACGTGCCTATGGATAGTCGCCTGTTTAACATAACTTCTAGCTCGAGTAAGGGTCAACTTCAATGGTTAAATGTGCAATAAGGGAATTGTACAGTTTGTCTGGAATGTAACTTCATTGATCAGCGCTTGAACAGGTTCCTAATAAAGCAGTTTCCCAATTATATTATTGCGTCTCATTTAAACACGCTGGGTTTTCACAAAATACTATGGAATTACTAGAATGTGTCGAATGACATTCGATTATTTAAGTGTACATCAAAACCTAACTACTTAAACATTTTGTATTCCTAAAGTCATTAAACGATTAATGTTTATATTGCAATTCAAAACCAGAGTACAATTAAGAATAAGCCACTTAGATTAAAGCTCGAGTTAATCATACAAATAAAGGGGAATATGCATACACTGCTTACCACGCGCTAGGTGAGAGTGTAAATAATTCGAATTACAATTGTTTGTTCAAATTGTAATCGAACACACGTAGACATCAGCTATTATTTGGACATTAAAAGGTTCTACCACCATATCATTTACCTATTTTTTGGAAAATTAAAACACACAAAAAAACAGATACAAAAAATTATTCATATTCAGTACAGTACATTGATTAATTAATTAGTTAGTTATTTTGAAAAAAAAAACAACAACAACAAACACCTAACAAAAAAGAAAGACCTCTGGTATGACGCTCGTGTTTTAATCAACCCACAATACTCACAAAGAATATGTGTATTTTGATGATGAGCTTTCAAATCGTTTAATAGCTAAAAAAAACATTACCGCAGATGATGTTCAACTCCTTAAACATTTGAAATAACACGAAAACTTAATTGCATACGCAGGATACTTGTAGTATATCTGTATTTGAATTTATAATTTTGAACGAGCTAGTCAATATAATAAAATATTACTTAGCTATATACAAGCGTTACTATTTAACACAAAGACTAAGAAACAATAAGACCCAATGCCTATATTAAATAAAAAGATGATTACACGATTGATTACTGAAAGTATATTGCAAACGAACTAATATAATATTAGATAAGAAATTGTTGCTTTTGCTGTTATCCTTGTTTAACTGTTCTTACGATATTTTGATAGATATTATATTATACGCACGTAATTAAATCTGCATATGTACTATTTAGATGTAAACCACACCATTATTTTAATAGGTAAATTAAACAAATATACATATATTCAAATCAATTAGTAAATATAGATACATAGATATATGATTGATTGCATTGCATTTAGCATAATAACATTTATGTTGTGTTTGAACAAACGACGCAAGCAAGTTCTGCACAATCGATATACGGAGGTCATTTTAATGAACCGCACCTACCTTCGACGTTGAAGAAAAGAGCTCCATTCAGGTCGGCAAAGCTTGAATGCAGCGCCTCAGCGTTTCTATCCATGCAGCCATATCCTTTGCCGTGATGTTGATAATCCTCCGCCATCAGGTATCCCTGGTACTCTTTGGTCCATCTATTGTAGCACGATGTACGGCCAGGTATCATCAAAGTTGTCTTCCCTCGAGCAAGACAAACAGAGCAAGGAACGTCGTAATTGTAGAAATCGCCGAAAGCTGGAGGATTAGTTGCTGCCTGGTACTCAGCCCCATATATCAGGGATCTTGAAGCATCACTAACTTGATTGTAATTGTCATTCTCTGGGTCGTTTGGCAAGCAAATGTATTCACCTGAGCCGGAATGGGTATAATGTCCACCGGCTGCCTGTCAGCTATATACCATCGTCGTTGATGTCACGTTCGAACAAGTTTTCATGCCCCAGTGAATGTACGTTGACGAACTACGTTGTGTCAGCGGAGACGGTGTTGATCCACCTGAATAAATACGTATACTGCATGATAAATTGCAATGCAATTCAATGTGCCATAAACTAAAATAATAGAACGAGTGTATAGTTATCAACTCCATTCATTATTACTAATTTAAAACAAACTGACATTGTAAAGGACAATAGGACCTATACAAGGATTCAGAATGTTATAGATGAATATATATGAAATAGAAATCTATTGTTGTAAGAGACATTTGTGTTTTAATCATGCTTTAAACAGTCACATATTTGTTTTATTTTCGCGCATTTACTTTTCGCATGCATACATTGAATGTGATTATTGTAATAAACAGGGCATCGGTTACGAAAATATGTTATGCCGTTAAATAAGAATTGATAATTTAAAAGGACATTCATCCAATGTATACTGGCTTAAAAGTAAGACTTTGCAAATGTTTGCTCATTGTTTATTTTTTATATCAAGTTAAAAAATAGCTCATAAAATATTGTTTACTCAAAATGCGTTATTGTATAGCATTAACGTCGATTTCATAATGATAAAATAATATGCTTCGATAGTTATTTTTAGGTGCTTTGGATGTCCTTTAGGGCTCTTTGGTTGTTAATTAGTACGAGTAATGACATTTCGAATATCCCATAAGATAGTCAATATATATAATGATTCGTCCGTCAACGACATTTAATTGCATTTAAACTAACGCATCCAAACTTGAGCTACGTAGAACTAATGACACAGTACAACAAGTATGAGTTTCTTCAATGAAGCTTAAATATTACCTTGGATTTGTCTTTCCAAAGCAGCAATCCTTGCAGTAGCGTCGGCTTTAAGATTTTCCAGATAAATCAGTTTATCGAGAACACCTTTCTCGTATTCAAACCGGTTTGGTGTATAATTTATACACGCGGGTTCTTCAAATAACACTTCGACGCCCAGCAGGTACCCCACAACAAGAAGTCCTCGAATCATATTAAGGCTCATGTCGACCGATAACTCGTTAAGTTTTCGTTAGGTGTTCGAGTTTTATATACGGGAGCACGTCAATGAAACGGGGCTTCGCACCGATTGGTAGAAAATTTACACGAGTAGAAAGCCTATTGGTTGTATTTGCGTAATGCATGCGTTGTTTCGTATTGCGTATCGTGGACAATTTTTGCAATGTCTAAATTTGATTCTTTGATTTGTTCTTATTGTGTACATTACTGGTGATCTATGAAAGTTTACATTATACTGCCTTTGGTGTGTATTTTTAAATAGTGCGATATTTGAACAAGATAAGTGCACAATAATTAACTGAGATGTTAAGTACATTGTCCGTGTTTCACTTTTGGTACGAAATCTATAGTGTTTGTAATATTTGCAATATAAAAGCAGAATCCTAACCCGCATCGGTGAAATACGGACAGCCTTCTATCAGATGAAAAACGTCTGGGAACCCAGCGCAACATCACGATTAGGCTCTTCAATATTCTCGCGAAGCCTGTTCTACTCTACGGAGCAGAGACCTCATGAACCACCACCAGCTATATGGAGAAAGTTCAGGTCTTTATCAACATCAGCCACAGGAGGACCCTTAAGATCCGCTGGAAAAAACAAAATTTATGGAAAAGAACACAGCAGCAGCCAGTTTAACGGGACAACAGGCGACGATAATATCAGACGATTTATTTTTTATCCGAATTTGTAATTTATCAATAACATGTTTTTGAAACCAATATTCAATAGTAATATCAATCAAACACCAATAGCTCACATTAGTAATAAACTCATATATGAATAATAGTGTGTTAATTCTCAATCCTAAATGCTCTTATATGTATTAAAAAACCCTTACCAGAACAATTTTAAGTTAATGTGTGTATATTTTGTGTTGTTTTGTGAACAATTCTATGATTCTTTACCTCAATTTAATAGTAATGTTATTATTTGTACTTGAACTTGTAATTTTGGATGAGTTATAGGTTTTTTTATAATTACATAATAGTAAATGAATATTGGTAGATGAAACACTATTTTCTTATATGATTTACAATAATGTTACATCACACAAATATAAGATAGTGGCATTGTGCATGAAATGTTGGACTACCACACGGAGCGGGAAAAAGTTATAAAACTCCTGTCACAAACGTTTAAACACAAACAACGAAATAAAGTCCGATGTTTGTATTATTTCACCCTGAAACTTACACTCAAATACCACACATTGTGTATATTTAAATCATGTTGTTGGAAATGTGATTATAATATGAATGAATTATACGTCTTTGATAAAACTTAATATGAAGTATCCTTACAGGATTACCGCATCCATATACGAAGTTAAATTTGCTCCGATGATTTGTTCGTGGTTGTGTTTCTCTTTGAATAATGCTTGAGACATCGGATATTAATGATCCGAATTTAAGGAAAATTAATATGAAGCATCCTTCAGAGGTAAAATATTAAACGCATGTTGTCACATCGTTCTGGGTCAATCGCTTGGAGGTACTACTTTCAATTTTAGTTTTGATAAAGTTTACATGAGGGTATTATCATGTGGTTCTTGTCTATTTATTCTTTCACGAACTTATTATCCGTTATAAATGATTTGATTCCAGGAACGATCTCGAATATATATCACCTAAATTAACTGTATTCAGCATCCCAAAATTGCGGGCAAGCACATGTTGTCAAGTTGTTTTGCTCCAATCAGTTTTCAGATAGTAACTGTCCTTCGATAAATTGCATGTTTTGTATTAATTGCTTGTTTCTGCTCTTTACCTCTTGAATATATTATCCGAATGTGTTTAAACGTGTTAAGTAGATAAGTTGTATGTCAATAGATTGAACATTTGCAGAACTTTTTTCTGTTAAAAATCAGTGTATTTATACCTCCAATTTAATGAAACTTTATACAGTTATACAGTTTTCTTTAATGATGGACAAGCATATATTTTCAGGCCGTTCCATTGCAATAGCCTTTCAGGGAGTTATTAACTTCATTTAAATGTGACTTATGTAGTTGACACTTGTTTGTAGTTTCGTTTTATCGTTCGTCAAAAAGTTGTAACTCTGTTGCTCTGGTATCTTCAATACCGTTAAGTAATTAAATTGTAATTAAATTGAATGCGTTTTAATTCCCTTTTATTATTGTTTAATTTGAGTTACAATGCTATGACGTTAAATTTTAATTACACTTAAATGTATTATGAATATTGCTTGGTCAAGTGCGAGGTTGAGCGCTCTATAACCGGTTTAAACCCCCAATGCTTTGCATTGACCGTTCCAAGGCGACGACCCCCGCTTTATTCATATTTTGTGTTTATGTTGGTTTGTATTGTGCTGTATTGTGCTGTTTTGGGCAATCGGTCACTTGCCTTAAATAAAGGACCAACTAATTGTTTTTAATGAGAATTCAATACTGCTCCAGCAACTGGAGTTTCACTTCTTTATATTGTATATAGCTGTACAGGATCTTTGAAACTCAAAAGCAACTTGAAATTACATTTTATGAAGCTTTCATTCGAATGGATCATGTGCATATTTTAAGGTTGTTCTGATCTATTGATCTTGTATGGAGTATGTTGTGTCCATGCTTACAACTAATGCTTTGAAAATGCGCATAATCGAAGACCATCCATCACGTGCACGGATATTCTTGTTTTGCCTATATGGACGTGTCGATAACATTGGAGCTAAACCTTCTAGCATTAAAGATTGGTCTCCATTTGTGACTGAGGTATTAGGTATATGCCGTTCACCGATTCGTCGTTTTCCTGCTTTAATTATAAAAACGTCCATAACAGTAAAGCACCATCAAACAAAGATACCACAGATCGCATTATATGAATAAAATTCTCACTTCGCTACGTAGGCACCTAACATACACCAGCATAGCGCATTCAAAAACAAATGGTACTTAAATCTCTCATATACTAGTAACCAACAAAATAATGTTAACCGTCTACAATTAAAACAAGGATCAGGTTTTCGGTGACCAGTTGCCTTAGGTGTATGTCGTACGCCGACTTCCTGCCCAAATTATAACACGATCACAAAAATATAGGGCCATCAAACAAATATACCAAAAATCGCGATTATTTATATAAACTAAATCAAACTCCCAAAGTTCAATTCAAGCACAGAGGAGGATTTCGATGATAGTCGGTTCAATTTATGAAAAAATGCATGATCACTGTCAACTGGGTCATGCGAGTTGTGTATCGTGTTATTTCTTAAAAGTTGACCCAGCATTTGTAAAAATATTGCAAGACATATACATTTCCAGAAAAGAAATTCATTTCTGCGTTGAATAAGACCGAGATCGTGAAAATCGCTGCACAATTGATGAAGATATGGCTGTTCAAAGCGATGTACCCCGTTTTGTGCTGATTTTGAGTTGCATACCTTGTTATATATATATTTGATAGTAATTTTTTTTTTCAGAAAAGTTATGTATGAATTTATGTTAACAAATGCATTAATGATATGAGTTTATTTCAATTATTTCATTCATTGTATAAAAAAAATTCTGTCATGAGTGTACATGTATTCTCGCAACTGCTTCCAATATGCTTACTTTAAAAATGCAATCAACACGGCTTAAACCATCAGTGATAGTAATTGATACGAAAAATATCGTGTGTCACTTCGTGTTTTTTCCTTTGAACGCGAGACACGATATTTTGCGCGATACTCAAAGCGACACAAAATATTTTGCGCAATAAACGAAGCGACACACGATATTTTGCGCGATACACGAAGCGACACGCGATATTAACCACGATATAGCCTTTTGGGCTACCTACACAAGGGCGATATTTTGTGGTACATTCTCGCGCGTCGCTTCGTGTATCGCGCAAAATATCGTGTGTCGCGCAAAATATCGTGTATCGCTTTGTGTGTCTTGTGTCGCCCTTAATGAAAGAAGAGCGATATTATAGATGGCAAAAAAAATGTTAACGATTTCAGATATATTTAAGGATTTATTCTTATACCTTAAGATATCGGCATTAACTGCAAGAAAAACTGTCTTTTATGCGCTATAGATTTTTGCAAAGGTATTTCAATAACTTGAGATATTGCAAAATGAAGTTTTTAGCGGTGTTATTATATTCTGTCCAGCCCGTGTGTAAACCTCTGAAAACCCCGTTGATTCTGCAGCCTGTGTACGGAGCACGAAAGGCTTCTTTTTAATAGGGAAATAAGTTAGATTAAACCACAATGACTAACCAACAAGTGACAACTATCGGTTCGTAGTTCTCTCGTACTACTGCTTGTTTCAGGTAAGCGACCCGGCCCCGACCCTTCCATCACACTGATGGCGTACCTGCACAGAAAGCGTATCCTTTCACCATAATGGCGAGTTATGTTTCCCATATTGATCTCATATAGGCGAGTATGGGCAAGACACGTGGTGACAACTGGGATATTGCAAACTGTAGTATGTGGGTGCCGATTTTGTATATGGTAGTTAACTAAAAGTACATATACACTTCTATAACGCTATTGAACTTGATTTGACACACATGTTAATATTGGTTTCTTTATATAACACGATATAAACGATGTCAAAACATCATCATATTTTACTTATGTGATGACATAATTATATATTGTAGAATATTCACTATAATTTGTCACACGAATTTAAAGTGAATTATTTCCTAATCTAAATGTTAATAATTGCAGGATTTCAATTTGAATCATTGTTTACATAAGCCGACATTAAGCGTTCTAGATAATGTTCTTATTAAGATCCTATGTAAAACGAGCGTCCTAGATAGTGTTCTTATTAAGATCTTAGGTCAACGATGTAGAACGATAAACACGTTTGATTCTCGCGGCTGTCCGATAAGCGGAGTGGTAGGTTCACGCGCTTCTCACTTCGGCGACCCGGAGGCATGTGAGTTTGGTTGGTGGTCACCATTCCGGACGGGTGGACTTCCCTCAGGAAACACCAGACCCCCCTCGCCCGATAACACATCTAAATTGAAAATCATTCGCTCACAACTAAATAGCTGGAAATTGCAGATATCATTTAAAATTCGTCAAAACTTTCGTGAATATAGTAAGTACATAAGTTGGGAGTCCCGGGACTCACTTCGTGTCCACACATAACCCAGCCGCGGGCAAGGACGGACCTCATAAACTTCGAAATACACACGAAAACTTTGGCGGAACGGTGAATTAATTTTTGTCCTTGAAAATAAACTGCTTACACCATGTAAACAATATAAAGGAAATTAAACCCTGTTCACATTACACATTTACTTGGCATAATTACTTGCTTGAAATGGTAAATATGTTCAGCACATTTTTTCAAAGAAACATTCAATGAGAGAACCAAATATTTGAAAAGAACGACTGCCTAGCGGAAAGACTACCGCTCAACATATTATGGCCTGCGATCGGGTGGGGTAAGACTGCGGCTATGGTTCCGACGCCTATGAAAAAGCAAATGAAATATTAGCCTAAGTATACATTGATGACTTTAGTCTGACAAATAATGTGTAAATCAAAGGTTGCGTACGTCTATTAATTAAATTACTATTTAAATATTTGTTTTACTCCATTTCTTAATTACTTGAGTGCATTACACACATTGGATGGATTGCGCTGTTTAATGTCTGTTCTACGCCGACGGCCTTGTAAAGTTGCACCACTATCAGTCGGAACATAAGTTCTGTCCAGCTTGTGCATCCGCTAATGTGACAAAGAAACCACACGTGACTTTATTGTAGACAGCGTAGTTCCAGAACAGACTTGTCGAAGGCGCAGGCTGGTCTGGAGCTAAGCTGGCCGCATATGCCATACGACCTTTTTCGCGTGACGCGGGTCACATTGTCTTCGACATATAGCTTACAGAACCCTCACTGATTATTAATTCCCGAAAATACTCTTTATTATGTGCCTTAAACTCATCTGCTCAGTAGGCCTACCTGGTGCAAAAGAAGGATGCGGCTCAGGCGGATGTATCGCGTGCACGGTGATGGTGTCATCGTATGCCGTCACAAACAAGCAGATCAAGTATGCTTGCATGAGAAAGAGAGTATTTATTTATTTTTATTTTTATTGTGTGTGTGTGTGTGTGTGTGTGTGTGTGTGTGTGTGTGTGTGTGTGTGTGTGTGTGTGTGTGTGTGTGTGTGCGTGCGTGCGTGCGTGCGTGCGTGCGTGCGTGCGTGTGTGTGTGTGTGTGTGTGTGCGCGCGCGCGTGTGTGTGTATGTGTGTGTGTGTGTGTTTCTTGGGGAGGGGGGATTTTTGTATACACTTATCAAAAAGGAACATCAAGAAACACACGTATAATATAGGCATACCTGACCCAGAACTTACACAAATGCACGTCCTTGTTTCTGGTTCGAGTGCTTATTGAAATATTGTAGGCTAAATCTAGCCGTTTTAAATTGAAAAACAACGGTTTATCTTTTTGATTACAAATAGCTTTTAAATAAATTAAACAAATCACCATGCATAAAAGTGCAAATATGTCATAAATAATTACGCATGTGAAATATCAGCAAAACCGTTAGAATATGGATAAAACGTCTAATTATATACGTAAGCTGTCATTGCACCACAATAAGTTGGACTTGCTGTTCAAATTAATCATCACTCGAAAGTAATTGTCGAATGAAGCGGATTTTGTGGAACCAGATATCCTGGGCCGTGATATATATTTGTTGGATATGTCTCTCCTCTCTGCCGCCGATAGTGTTGATCACAATACTATCACCATTGACGGCAAATGTACTTTTCATAGGATGGGTGTCAATACATCAAGTCCCCCCGCATCATCTGATTCCACAAAACAGGCCACAGAATGCAGTAGCCAATCTTCTGCAGATTTCAAGCACAAGCAAGAGTGGTTTTCGATGGTTGCGAAGATGGTCCTTCTATCAAAGAGCAGAATGATCATGCAAAAACAAAGCAGGCATGATTTCTCTGATCAGCAGAGCTCTGACTAAAAGGGAATGTTATGTCCTTGTGTCAAAAGGAGATGCAGACGTTCATATTGTTAAAGCAACCGTGGAATGATCCCCTCCATAGCCCCAATACGTTAATAGGCGAGGATACAGATTGTGTATCATGTGATAATGGACAGCTGAATGACATAAATTGGATTTTATGATGAATCAACTGCTAAGTGATTTCAACAATTTAATCAACGTGTTCTTTGTCTCTAAAACTTTGACGTTTTACATGAAAATCTTCACCTTGGAGTTATGGACTTTTGATCCTTCTTATTGTAGCGGTGGCTTTTTTTTGGAGGCCATGTTGTATTTAAGTGAATCATAATAAACTTACACCATGTCTGATTATCTTTAAGTGTTCTTTGGTCTCCGAAACCTGAGTAAAGACACCAAAAACATCAAATTTGAGTGGTTGGTTACATAGCTATGATCATAAATAGGTTTTGGTGGCCATCTTGATTTTTTTTCCGGAGGTCCGATTTCGGTAAACTTTTGATATGTTATAAAGTACGTGCTGACCTACCAGGATCAGTGAAAATAACTTTTGTAGCAATTTTTGGGGGATCAAAGTGTATATTGACCTGACTATGACCGGTTTCCTTATGTGTATGTCGTACACCGTCTCGCCCACGTCCCGTCTAAAACCACAAAGTAAGGCATTAGTGACGCCTGGAATTAGGTATATGAAGGCCGAAAACCAAGGTTACAATGTCTTGCTTTCAAGATAATTATGTCTAAAAAGAAATTCAAAATTTAACAACACATGACTCCATACCATATAAACCATCTAAAAACAAACTAAATTGACGGAAGGGTTTATATTCACAAATACGAATACCAAATGGCCCACCACGTATAGTCTCCACTCTATCTTTATAACACAAACGCTATTTATAACATATCTAGGGCTCCGCGAAACCTCCCTGTTCAGTCTTCCAATGAGCTGTAGGTAGCTGCCTACGATAATATTGGAAATCACTTTGTCAATAAACTAACATACATCAGTGGAAGATGCAAAAGTGCGCACTTGGATCGCTCCGGTATTGTAGTACAACGCTTATGACCTTGTACATAACGTGTGAATAATTATTTGATATATGTGCGACATAACTATTAATGCATGCTCTTATTGATTGATGTGTATATACGCCCTATTGTTGTCGAAGATAATAAAATATGTTAGGTAGGGCTTACCAGCGGGTCTGATAGCTCGCACGTGGCAAATATCTATCCCGTCCGTGCGTCTTTGTACTGATAACGTTACGTACTTAAGATTTAAAAAATGATTTGTGATCCTTAGTATATTTTGCATGTTCATCGTATATCATTTTTGCTACCTAACCTCTTTTGATATGCACTTAAATGTTTTGCCACATTAATAACTGCCTGGAATGCAAAACAATTGGAAGAAAGTAAAGTAGATTTCTGTTCCAGCGCAATCACAACTAGTGGGTCACTTCATAAAGTGATTATTTTACACTGTTGTTTTTAACTTATATAATCTAACATGTCTTTCGCAAGGCACGTAAAACAGGGGTGCAGCGTATCGGTGCTCTACACCGGGCACTTAACAGAACCAGGGGCGCCTCTGTAATCGGGGGCGTTACCTGTATCCCACTTGAACCCCCACTAAAACCGCTCTTGGGGCGGCGAGAACATAATAAAGGCTTAAGTACTGTCAAATCATACCAATCAATAAAACATATTGAATAATATTTCAATCGTGTAGCATTCATCTAGCCATTATATAACTATATCCCTAACAATAACATAACTACTGATCATTTGAGACAAATAAGTATGGAGGTAAAACATAACAATGAAACATAACAGTAAAACATAATTAGTGAAACATATACCAACTGATTCACTGTACCCCTGTTCAACATCCTTTGCGGAAGACATGTTAGTTTATATAAGTTAAAAACAACAGTGTAAAATAATCACTATGTGCAGTGACCCCACTTAAACTTAAATTTAATACGGTAGTCACATATTCGATATCCTTACTACTATATATAAACATGTACGGCTACCTCGGTGAAATAAAATATTGCATGGCTCCTTTACCTTTTGTCTTCTTAGCTGCCCATCTGACAAGCCACAGATGGAACTCTCTACCAGAGCACACTTTCTTAGAACGATTGCCTCATTTTCCTGCCTTGTTGCGTTCAATTTATTTATACATCGACTAAGCTTATTATCGATGAGCCTTCATATCGTTCACGGGCTTTTGTTATTTAATGAATAACCTTCTTGCATAGTTTATTTAGTCACGGAAAAAAAAACAGGTATTAAATGTTCACAAGAAATGTTAACCTCCAGCTTGAAATACAAAGTAATGAAGTATCAAATTATAATTGCATGTTATTGACTTAATAATCATATTTTTTATGAATTTCAGGATGACTAATTAATTAAGGTTATGCATGACAATGTTATTCAGACATAGTTATAGGCGTTGTTATTTTACGTGTATATTTTTCCTTCTTCCCATATTATCAGATGAAAAAACGAATCGGACTGCAATAAACAATTTACAAACGAAACGGAAGATATTGTCATTAATGCGATTAAATCTGCATATAGTGTTTCTGTCCTTGTAGAACAATCACACATATAACAATCAAATCGTTGATAGTGGCTTTATATTATTCTTCAGAAAGAAAAAATCGGATATGCAGACATTTCGTCTCTGCGCCGCTCAACCGGCGCCTGTCCGGGTGCTGCCTGTGAAACTGATGATCAGTGTAGATCGGTAGGTTTTTTTCCGTTCGCATTCAAAGTACTCTCGTTGCGGCTGCTAAAAGTGATCTGCTTAAAAACAATTGTACAAAATTGTAGCATCAAATTTTTCTATACACTGTTTACTGCGACGAGGTATCACATACTTTTGTTTGCAAATTCGATTTAATGTTCAAAAATGATGTTTTAAACGCAACGGTATCAATACGTTTCTTTTTTTTTATATAAATATACCATGTTTTAACAATTGTTCCATTAATTAATTGTACATGCAAGTTTAATGGATGCTGCTGTAAAACATGATTTAAACTCCAAATAAATGTATGTTCTGCCCCTACCTTTCCCTTACCTGAGAATGGCGCAACGATTCCATGTGCTGGATCAGCGACTTCTTTTTAGCAAAGGTCTCATTACAAGACACAGATGATTTAACTTGGTTGTGACTTATCAAGTGCCTCATCATCGTAAACGCATATTGGTAAATCCCATAAGGACTAAATACGATCATATGAACACCACGTCTAAATAAGTTTACGAGATAGCTGGTTAGTCATTGTTACCAGTTTCGCATTCCATTGAAAATGACGAGAAGTATTATAATCCGATTGTTTTGTTTGTAAATTTACATAAGCAATAATTTAATGCTGTGACGATTTCAATGATATATATATTTATTTATATATATATCATTGTTCAAAATTAAATGTATATATTTCAAACTGTAGTATGCGGGTGCCGTTGTTTAATGGTAGTTTACTATAAGTACATGAACACATCTATAACGCCATTGAACTTGATTTGACACACATACACACGTTGGTTTCTTTACATTACACGATGTAAACATCATCACCTTTTACTTATGTGATTACATAATTATATATTGTTGAAATTTCACTATAATTTGTTACACGAATTAAAAGTGAATTATTTCATAATCTAAATGCTTATAATTGCAGGATTTCAATTTGAATTATTTTTTACATAAGCCAACATTAAGCGTCCTAGATATTGTTCTTATTAAAATCCTAGGTTTTCCAATGTAGAATGAACGTCCTAGATAGTGTTCTTATTAAGATCCTAGGTCAACGATGTAGAACGATAATCTAGTTTGATTCTCGCAGCTGTCCGGTAAGCGAAGGGGTGGGTTCACCCGCTTCTCACTTCGGCGACCCGGAGGCATGTGAGTTTGGATGGTGTTCACAGTTCCGGACAGGTGGACTTTCCTCAATCAATATACACCAGACCCCCCCCCCCCTTCTCCCCACAACATATCAAAATTGAAAATTATTAACTCACAACTAAAAAGCTGGAAATTGCAGATATCATTCAAAACTCGTCCAAACTTTCGTGAATATAGTAAGTAAATAAGTTAGGAGTGCCGGGACTCACTTCGTGTCCACACATAACCCAGCCGCGGGCAAGGACGGACCTCATCAACTTCGAAATACACACGAAACCTTTGGCGGCACGGTGAACTAATTTTTGTCCTTGAAAATAAACTGCTTACCCCATATAGACAATATTAAGGAAAACTAACCCTGTTCACATTACACATTTACATTTCCTTGGCAAAGTTACTTGCTTGAAATGGTTAATATGTTCAGCGAAATTATTTTAAATAATCATATAATGAGAGAACCAAATATTTGAAAACAACGACTGCCTAGCGGAATGACTACCGCTCAACATACTATGGACTGCGATCGGGTGGGGTAGGACTGCGGCTACGGTTCCGACACCTATGAAAAAGCAACTGAAATATTAGCTTAAGTATACATTTAGGACTTTAGTCTGACAAATAATGTGTAGATGAAAGGATGTGAACGTCCATTAATTAAATTACTATTAAAATATTTGTTTTTACTCCATTTCTCAATTACTTGAGTGCATTACACAAATTGGATGGATTGCGCTGTTTAATGTCTGTTCTAAGGTGACGACCTTGTACAGTTGCACCACTATCAGTCAAAACATGTGGACATAAGTTCTGTCCAGCCTGCGCATCCGCTAATGTGATTTTATAGTTGACAGCGTAATTTCAGAACAGATATGTTGAAGGTGCAGACTGGCCTGGATCTAAGCTGGCCGCATATGCCATAAGACCTTTTTTGAGAGAAGCGGGTCACATTGTCTACGACATAGAGCTCACAGAACCCACACTGATTTTTTATTCCCGAAAATACTCTTTATTATGTGCCTTCAATTCATTCTGCTCAGAAGGCCTACCGGGCTCAAAAGAAGGATGCGGCTCAGGCTGATGTAGCGCATGCACGGTGATGGTGTCATCGTATGCTTTCACAAACAAGCAGATAAAGTAACCTTGCATGAGAGAGAGATTATTCACTTATTATTTATTTATTGTGTGTGTGTGTGGGGATGATTTTTGTATAAACTTATCAAAAAGAACATCAAGAAACACGCGTTTAATTTATTAAAATATAGGCATACCTGACCCAGAACTAACTCAAATGCACGTGATCGTTTCTGGTTTGAGTGTTTACTGAAATATTGAAGGCTTAATCTAGCCGTTTTAAATTGAAAAAAAACGGTTTATCTTTTTGATTAAAAATAGCTATTAAATAAATTAAACAAATCACCATGCATAAAATTGCAAATATGTCATATATAATTACACATGTGAAATATTAGCAAAACCGTTACAATATGGAAAAAACGTCTAATTATATACGTAAGCTGTCATTTCACCACTACAAGTTGGACTTGCTGTTCAAATCAATCATCTACATCACTCGAAAGTAATTGTCGAATGCAGCGGATTTTGTGGAACCTGATATCCTGGAAAGTAATATAGATTTGTTGAAGATGTCTGTTCTCTCTGCGGGCGATAGTGTTGATCACAATACTATTGACGGCAAATGTACTTCTCATGGGATGGCTGTCAATACATCAAGTACCCCCCGCATCACGAACACATTCTGATTCCACAAAAACAGCCCACAGAATGTAGTAATCAATCTAATGCAGATTTCAAGCATCAGCAAGTGTGGTGTTCGATGGTTGCGAAGATGGCCCTTCTATCAAAGAGAAGAATGATCATGCAACAATTTTGACATTTTTCTCTTGACAAAAACAAGGCAGGCATGATTGCTCTGATCAGCAGAGCTCTGACTTAAAGAGAATGTTATGTCCTTGTGTCACCAGGAGATGCAGACGTTGATATTGTTAAAGCAGCAGTGGAATGATCCCCTCCACAGCCCCACAACGTTAATAGGCGAGGATACAGATTGTTTATCAGGTGATAATGGACAGCTGAATGTCCTTAATTGGATTTTATGATGAATCAACTGCTAGGTAATATCAACAATTAAATCAACGTGTTTTTTGTCTCCAAAAATATTACGTTTTACATAAAAATCATCACATTGGAATCAAACGTATCGACTTTTGATCCTTGTTATTGTGGCGGTGGCTATTTTTGGAAGCCATGTTGGATTTAAGTGAATCATAATAAACTAACACCATGTCTGATTATCTTTAAGTGTTATTTGGTCCCCAAAACCAGAGAAAAGACAACAAAAACATCCAATTTGAGTAGATTGTTACATAGTTATGATCTTAAATAGGTTTTGGTTGCCATCTTGAATATTTTTTCCGGAGGTCCGATTTCGGTAAACTTTTGATATGTTATAAAGTACGTGCTGCCCTACCAGGATCAGTGAAAATACCTTTTGTAGCAATTTTTGTGGGGTCAAAGTTTATATTGACCTGACTATGACCGGTTGCCTTATGTGTATGCCGTACACCGTCTCGCCGACGTCCTGCTCTAAAACCACTAAGTAAGGCATTAGTGACGCCTGGAATTAGGTATATGAAGGCCGAAAACCCAGTTTACAATGTACTGCTTTCAAGATAATTATGTCTTAAAACAAAAACAAAATTTACGAATACCAATAGGCCCACCACGTATAGTCTCTACTCTATCTTTATAACACAAACGGTATTTATAACATATCTAGGGCTCCGCGAAACCTCCCTTTTTCCGTCTTCTACTGAACAGTAGCTTGCTCCCTACGATAATATTGGAAATCACTCTGTCAATAAACTAACATACATCAGTGGAAGATGCAAAAGTGCGCACTTGGATCGCTCCGGTATTCTAGTACAACCCTTATGACAGTGTACATAACGTGTGAATAAGTATTTGATATATGTGCGATGTAACTATTTATGCATGCTCTTATAAATTGATGTGTATATATGCCCTGTTGTCGAAGATAATAATTTAATAAAATATGTCAGGTAGGGCGTTCCAGCGGGGCTGTTAGCTCGCACGTGGCAAATATCTATCCCGTCCGTGCGTCTTTGTTCTGATAACACGACCTACTAAAGATTAAAAAAAAAAGATTTGTGATCCTTAGTATTTTTTGCATGTTCATCGTCTATCATTTTTGCCACCTAACTTCTTTTTATATGCACTTAAATGTTTTGCCACATTAATAACTGCACGGAATACAAAACAATTGCAAGCAAGTATAGTGGTTTTCTGTTCCAGCGCAATCACAACTAGTGGGGTCACTGCAAATAGTTATTATTGTTCACGGTTATTTTTGAAGTATTTCAACCAATATTTCTTCCGCAAGGGACGTTAAACAGGGGTACAGTGTATCGGTGCTCTACACCGGCCACTTAACAGAACCAGGGGCGCCTCTGTAATAGGGGCGTTACCTGTATCCCGATCGAAACCCCCATAAAACCGCTCTTGGGGCGGATAGAACATATTAAAGGCTTAAGTACTGTCAAATTATACCAATCAATAAAACATATTGAATAATATTTAAATCGTGAAGTATTCATCTAGCCATTATATAACTATATCCCTAACAATAACATAACTACTGAACATATGCAACAAATAAGTATGGAGTTAAAACATAACAATAAAACATAATAAGTAAAACATATACCAACTGATTCACTGCAACCCTGTTTAACGTCCCTTGTGGAAGACATGTTAGTTTATATAAGTAAAAATCAACAGTGTAAAATAATCACTATGTGCAGTGACCCCACTAGTTAACTTAAACTTATTCGGTATCCTTACTACTATATAAACATGTAAGGCTACCTCGGTGAAATAAAATATTTCATGGCTCCTTTACCTTTTGTCCTCTGAGCTGCCCATCTGACAACCAACAGATGAAACTCTCTACCAGAGCACACTTTCTTAGAACGATTGCCTCATTTTTCTGCCTTGTTGCGTTCAATTTATCCATACATCGACTAAGCTTATAATCGATGAGCCTTCATATCGTTCACAGGCTTTTTTGTTTAGTGTTTATGGACATGTTGTTTTTATCGAAACTTAACCTACTTGCATAGTTTTTATAGTCACGGAAAAATACATGTATTAAATTTTCACACGAAATGTTTACCCGAACTTGAAATTCAAAGTAATCAAGTATCAAATTATAATTGCATGTTATTGAATTAATAATCATATTTTTTATGAATTTCAGGATGACTAATTAATTAAGGTTATGCATGACAATGTTATTCAGCAAAAATTATAGGCGTTGTTATTTAACGTGTCTATTTTTCCTTCTTTTCATATTATCAGACGAAAAAAAAACCCGAATCGGACTGCAATAAACAATTTACAAACAAAACGGAAGATATTGTCATTGATGCGATTACATCTGCATATAATGTTTCTGTCCATCATGTAAAACAATCACACATACAACAAGCAAATCTTTGATAGTGGCTTTATATTATTCTTCAGAAAGAAAAAATCGGATATGCAGACATAAACAGAGCAGGCATTTTGTCTCTGAGCCGCTAAACAATACAGAGCTTCAACCGGCGCCTGTCCGGGTGCTGCCTATGAGACTGATGATAGGTATAGATTGGTAGGTGTTTTTCCGTTCGCATTCAAAGAAGTCTCGTGGCGGCTGTCAAAAGTGATCTGCTTTAAAACAATTGTTAAAAATTGTAGCATTAATTTTTTTATACACTATTTGCTGCGACGAAGTATCACATACTTTTGTTTTGCAAATTCGATTAAATGTTTAAAAATTATGGTTTAAACGCATCGGTATCAATAAGTTTCTTACATGCTTATAAATATACCATATTTTACAATTGTTCCATTAATTAATTGTACTTGCATGTTTATTGGATGCTGCTGTAAAACATGATTTAAACTCCTAATAAATGTCTGCCCCTACCTCATAACAAGACAAAGATGATTTAACTTGGTTATAAATTATCAAGTGTCTCATCATCGTAAACGCATGTTGGTCAATCTCTATAGCACTTAATACGATCATATGAACACCACGTCTAAGTAAGTTTACGAGATAGCTGGTTGGTCATTATTACCAGATTCGCATTCTATTGAAAATGACGAGAAGTATTATTATGCGATTGTTTTGTTTGAAAATGAACATGAACAATATATATATATATCATTGTTCAAAATTAAATGTATATATTTCAACACAAACAGCTTATAATGAAGATTAAATCACTACAAGTAAAAGGCTGGGATAGCATCTAAATTAAGGCGGATATGAATATACTGCTATGTACGCTTTATTTGGGAATGAAAACAATTTTAATTAGTTCATTTACAAAAGTTTGTTCAAATTTACCCGAACCCATATATACACCATAGCATTATCATGTTCTAAAGAAAATTAAATGAAAAACTAAATTTATTTATTTTTTAATATTTAGTACGGTATAGTGATCAATTAACAATTTAGTTATATTTCAAAGGTATCCGAAAAATGTATGCGGCATACCCCAAATGCAGAACAAACATTAACAATTCTATAAAAACTATAAACACGCCGGTGTCACGCATTTTGTTTTTATGCAAGTAACTCACAGTACTTACAACGAAATATGCTTATATATTATTTTTGAGCAACTTTTTGCAAACGATACATATGTTTTAATCAGCATTATCGAATTGTATGTTGATATCCATAAGAATTTTGAATAACACGAAACCTAAATTGCATACTTAGCTGACGTGTTCTGTAATATCTGTACTTGATATATATAAGTTAATTCCAGCAAAGCATGCACGACATTAACACACATTACTATTAAAATTTCATATAAAAAAATAAATAAACACCCAATGCCTATAGATCAAGAAAAATACAATTTAACAGTAAATTTACATTTTATAGACAGATTTGCAACAACAATATTTTTCTATAAGTTAATTAAATTAATAGCGAAAGCACGTTCGTAGATATAGATTATTGAATATATTGTTGTATTGTATTTATAATGCGACATTTATGTTGTGCTTGAACACATCACACAGTCTAGATCTGCTCCTTAAAGCGCCTCGGAGTGTTTGTCCATGCAGACATATCCTTGCGTGATGTTGATAAATCTTTTTTTTTCACAGTAACATATTCATTCAATGATCACAGTATGAATTAACAGCAATATGCAAAAACAATCTAATCAACGTGTAATCTGTAACTGCCTTGTATGGACTTTATACTCGTAAATATTTAATAAATTTATTGGAAACCATTTATGGAACAGGTCAAGCTAATGTATGACAATTTTATTCGAAATATATTTTTGGCGTTGCTATATTACTTCACTGTTGTTCCTTCTTTCTATAATATGCGATTTTAAGACGATTAGGACGGAACTAAACATGATATCAACGAAACGGAAGATATAATCATCAATGCGATTGTATCTGCAAATACTGTGTCTGTTCATTAAAAGCCTTCACGAAGAAGACACGCAATTATTTGATAGTGTCTTTATATCATTAATCAGGAAGAAATATATGTATTGACGAAATTAACAATTCAATTGTTTCGTCTATTCGCCGCTTAACAATACGGGGCTTTGACCCGGTGCCTGCGCGGTCAATTATGAACAGTGTACATAAATAGGGTTATTTTCGTGCGCGTTGTAATGTGCACTCGTTTCCACCGTGAAAATAGATCTACTTTAAAGCCCTCGAACCCCTTGACATAAAATACTAACGTTCAAAACAAAATGAACACGATTTATTACAAAGAGACATCATCTGCATATATGATAAAAAGGTATACTTATATTTTTTAATGCACTTATATTTATAAGTCTCTTAAATATTCATTAACATACCTGTCGGCACGACTTTTCCCAAGATTTAATATACTAGCATTTTTATTGGATGTTGTTAAAAAACATAATTAAACACTCCACGCAAATGTCTTATTTGCGTTGTCACTTCTCGTGTCAACTGAAAATGTGGCAAAATAAGGTATAACGATTCAACAATATCCTCGAGCAAATGCAGTATCAGAAGAAAGATATAATTAACTTCATGGTCACTTATCTAGTGCTAATCCATCGTTAAGGCATAGAGGTCAATCTCTATGGCGCTAGACGCGATATTATGAAGGCAATGCCTCTGAGAGTGTACGAGATTTAAAATATTTGTCGCGTTTAAAATAACATGAAGAACTGAATTATACTGCGATTGTTTTAAATATATTAACATTCGCAATAATATAATATTATGAACCATATTCCACGTCAATAGATTTTTTTTCACAGCTTTTATAATATCTCAATACAACAATCACGTATATGCAAATGCACTTATTTAAGGTAGATTGTAACTGTTACACACACATAACTAGTGCTTGATTATGTTCTGATAGCATATTTACTCAAAATAAACAAGCGTACGCATATGATTAAAAATGTTATTTTACGTAAAGTGGTTGAAGTCATATATTGTTGAAAAATCGAACCACATTAATTGATAACTCACAATGTATTATTGTAATTAAGTTTTGAAACGCATTAACGTCACAATATTGTCAATCAAATGTGGTTTTGGAGAACACACTTAAAAGTACTCAACAAGAAACGAGCATCAAACAACTATTTGTATTTTTCATTATGATAAATTATAATGCATTAACGGCTTATGACAGATTTTTGACATGTTATTTGTTGAGTAACGAACAGTTTATGCACGCCTCTGCATACATGTACTGCATATATCATTGCATACATAAATTTTTGTATGCCTTTGAACCAATCAGGATGTAGTCTCAATGTTTTGCACCAAATCAATCCATTTTTTATGTGAAGTCTTCTTGTGTATGTATTGTCTAGAATTGAGAATTGTATTTACATAAAGCACTAGGTCAATTGCATAATTTTATGTAGGCCCCTAATTGCATGCTTCTTTATAATAAGAATATAACAGTATACACATAAATATAGTATTCATTTTTGAAAGAATGGTGATTATGTTGAATGTTTATATTCGTTATATATTTTCCTCGTTGGGAACGCCAAAACATCGTGATAATTGAAAATTCGTTAAAATTCTATTACAACTAGTTCAAGTAATTTTCATTTCAGCATTGACTAAGATAAGCCATTTAAAATATTATGTATGTATGATCGTCTTTTTCTTAGTATTAAATAATACGTTTGTGTATGAATTTTATCTTGTTCCTGTTGATAAAAGTTTTATTTTTATTGAAGAAAAGTTAATTTCCCTTGTTTAACTTATGGCATCAAATGTTTTTACATAATCGCAGTATTCATTTAAACAACCAATAAGAATTGTTATTCCAACGGATTGAATAAACTACTCCACAGCTTTTAGAATTCAAAACAAATATGTCCCTTTCTTCAAGATAAATTTGTCAACGAATGATCAGGCAGGATTATTATATCTGGTTCATTGTCCGTTTACATAATTTATACGTAAGTGATTGCGTCGAAAACTACAATAATTATTGATTATATATCGTGTAACCATTTAAAGGCAGTTAATTTAATGATACATTAACAATTGGAAAAGGCAGTTGCTTAAGTACTTTTTATAACTATTCGAGCAATTTAAAAATAAAACGCGAGTATATCATATAAAAAAGGGGAATGTCAATTATCATTTTGTTAAAATTTACGATAACAGAATTGTGGACATCAGCTATAAATTGGAAAAGACACAGTTCTACTACCAGTTCATTTTCATATTCTAAGGGAAATTAAAACACAAACAAAAATGATTACAGTATTGATCAACATCCATTAAAGTACAGTGATCAATTTACTGTCAAGTTATTTTGCAGAGGTATCCTAGAAATCAATGCAGCATATTGAACCCAAAAGCAGAAAACTAAACATGAAAACAGCAATATTGATAGCCGTGATACCTTCCAGAATCACGCTTGCTTACAACAAAATATGCATGTTTTTTTTATGAGGAGCTTTGCAAACTATACATTTTTAAATCCCCATTACCGCAGTTATTGTTGATCTAAATTATATTAAATAACACGAAAACTTGGTAATAAAACATATGTGTATTATATTTTTATTTGATATAAGAATTGTATATGTAGTGCAAAGATAAAGTCAGCAAAGCAAGCATTACTTAAATATTAACAGGCATTTCTATTTGAACTCGAAGTTATTCTATATTCAACAATCAATGCATACATTTAAAGAAAAAAGACGATATAAATTTAAATTGAAAACAAAACAAAAACGAACAAATACAATATAAGCGAAGCAATTTCGGTTATTGCTATTTTTTCTGTCTAACTGTTTATTTAAATTGATGCGAAATAATACGTACGGAATTTAGGCTGCATATGTACATATTAGATGTCAACAACAGTATTTTTGGATTAGGAAAACATAGAAAAAAATGTATATTCAAAGCAAGTTAAAATATAAAAATCAATATATATATATAGTTGAATTGCGTTCCACATTCTAACAGTTATGTTGAGTTTGAACAAACGACACAGGCTAGTTCTGCTCCCTCGATATACGGAGGACATTTCAATGTACCACACCGACCTTCGACAAAGTAGAACAGAGCGCCATCCGTATTGGCATTGCTGGCAGGCAGCGCCTCAGCGTTTTTGTCCATGCAGACATATCCTTTGCCTTGAAACCCGTGGTACTCTCCCATCAGGTATCCGTGGTACTCCTTGGTCCATCCGTTGTAGCACGATGTACGACCAGGTATCATCAAGGTTGTCTTTCCGCGAGCAAGGCAAACAGAACACGGTACGTCATTCTCGTAGAGATTGCCTAAAGCTGGAGGATTTGTGTGAGTTTCGTACTCAGCCCCATACATCAGTGATCTAGGATCATCATTGATGTTATTGTAATTTTCATACTCAGGGTCGTTTGGCAAGCAGATGTATTCACCAGAGCCTGTGTGTCGATGATTTCCACCGGCTGCTTGTCCGCTATATACCATTATCGTAGTTGTCACATTCGGGCAAGTCTTCATGCCCCAGTGAACGTACGTTGACGAACTACGTGGTGTCAGCGGAGAAGGCGTTGATGCACCTAAACAAAATAATAGTATATATGATTATTGCTTTTCCATTTAATGTTAACATACTGCATTAAAAACATAAGTGTACGTTAATAAATGCAAGACATTAGTACTGATGCAAAATAACAGCAGATAGTGAAAAAGACAATGGGACCATAACAGAATTCGGAATTTCATAATTAAAAAGATGTACTGTTTGACAAAATAAACAACATGTGTGTTTAAAACAGTTATATATTTTCTATTCACGCAATTACGTTTCGTATGAATAAACTTACTTTGATTGCTACCGGGAATCGGTTATGAAAATTTTTTATAATGTCAAAAAATAATAGATCATTTAAAATATAGGTCCGGATTGTGTAATTCATCCAATGTAAAATGTTGTAACAGTAGGACTTTACATATGTTTGTAGATTGTTCATGTTAATATCAGCGTGTATGCTTACAACCTTAATTTGTGTTGGTCTTCATCAGGTTAGTCTTTCATTATTGTTTTTTTTTTCCAAATGTGGTTTTAACGTCAAGTTTATAGTGATAAAATAATATGCTTCATTAGTTATTTTTAGCTTCAGATTTATTTGTTTTATTGTTTGGCTGTGCAATTATATGAGTATTAATGTCTAAAAACAGTTCAAAAGCCGTCAATACTAGTAATGAATTTGTGAATATCCCATAACATATGGGGTACAATACAAATTATAAATTAAGTACAAATAATCATTCGTCCGACAACGACATTTATGTTAATTTAAACCTACGCGTGCAACCTTAAGCTACCTAGAATTAGCGACGCAGACCAAAAAGTATTAGTGCATTTAAAACAAATAAAAAATACCTTGGGATTGCCTTTCCAAAGAAGAAATCCTTGCAGTTGCATCGGTTTTGAAATTATCCAGATAAATCAGTTTCTCGAGAACACCTTTCTCGTATTCAAACCGGTTTGGTGTATAGTTTATACACGCTGGTTCTGCACAGAACACTTCGCCGCCCAGCAGGTACCCCACAATAAGAAGTCCTCTAATCATCTTAAGACTTATGTAGACTGATAACTCGTAGTTGACTGCTAAGTTGTCGTTAGGTTTTCAATTTTTATATGCGGGTGCATGCAGATAAAACGTGGCTTTGTACAGATTGGTGGAAAATTTAGACGAGTAGAAAACCTATTGGTTGTATTGGTCAATACGTGCGTTGTTTCGAATTGCGTGTCGTTGAAAATTGTGATTTGCAATTTAAATACATTGATTGTTTGATTTGTTCTTATTTCGCTCATGTGTCTATAAAATTGAACTTTCTACTGCCGTTGATGTGCATTTAAAAATTGCCGATTAACCAAAATCAATATACAAATATTTACGGGGCTTTATCACAGATTTTGACATGTATAAAAGTTTGACTTTAAATGCTTTACATTGGCAAATGTAAACATTGGATATAAAAATGCTCCAGTAAAAACAAGAATGAAATTAAAGAAAGAAGAAAAATGACCCTCAACCACAGGTGGTTAGCGTGTTGCTATGATATTAATTAGTGAAAACATCATTTTGAATGATAAATAATCATATTATAACGAAAAATGATCTTTTATGAAAAAATAAATCACTATCATATATATATATATATATATATATATATATATATATATATATATATATATATATATATATATATATATATATATATATAACAAGGTATGCAACTCAAGATAACCCCAAAACGGGGTGTATCGCTTTGAACAGCCATATCTTCATCAATGGTGCAGCGATTTTCACGATCTCGGTCTTATTCAACGCATAAATGAATTTCCTTTCTGGAAATGTATATGTCTTGCAATATTTTTACAAATGCTGGGTCAACTTTTAAGAAATAACACGATACACAACTCGCATGACCCAGTTGACAATGATCATGCAGTCTTTATGAATGAAAACTCCAGTTGGAAAGACACACCTCCGCATTGGACCAATGAAATCACTCGTTTGCTTAAAATGTCAGTTAGTTGAAATGTATGTAAACAAAGGTTTCAAACGGCGCTGGACAGTTAGTCTTGATGCATAATGTAACAACAAGAACGGTAATAATATTTTTTCATACGATTTATTGCATTATAGTATCGAGGTACATGCACTTTGTAGGGAAGATGCCCTTTACTCCGTGAAGATTTCAGCATTTGTAAAAATATTATGTATGTATGATCGTCTTTTGTTTGTATATCCCGTTAATAAAAGGTTTAATTTTATAGAAGTAAAATTCGTTTCCCTTGTATAACTTATGGCAACAAATGTTCGTACATAATCGCAGTATTCACTAAAAAAACGATTAGGATTGTTTTTTCAACGGATTAAACCAACGACTCCACAGCTTTAAGAATTGAAAACAAATATGCCCCGTTCTCCGAGATAAATTTGTACACGAATGATCAGGTACATGTAGTATGGTTATATCTGGTTCATTGTCCGTTTATATTATTTATACGTAAGAGATTGCATGAAGCTACACTAATTATTGATTATCTATCGTGTAACCATTTAAATGCAGTTATTGTAACCATACATAACCAATTGAAAAAGCCGTTTCTTCAATACTATTTAATACTGTTTACTCTAATACTCTTGTACTTGTACGCTGTTCGAACAATTTAAAAATAAAACGCGAGTGTATCAGAAAGAAAAGGGGAATGTCAATATATCATTTTTTTTTAATTTACGATAACAGAACTGTGGACATCAGCTGTATGACACATACATGAAACAGCAACATTAATAGCCGTTATACATTCCAGAATCACACTTTCTTACAACAAAATATGCCTGTTTTTATGAGGAGCTGTGTAAACAATATATTTTTAAATCCCCATTAATGCAGTTGATCTTTTAAGATATTTTAACTAACACGATCACTTAATTGTAAATGAAGCATACGTGTATTATATTTGAAATTGATATAATAATTGTATAAGTATTGCAAAGTTTATGTCAGCAAAGGAAGCATTACATTAGTATTAACATGCATTACTATTTGAACTCGAAATTATTATTTATTGCACAATCAATTCATACATTTAAAGAAAAAAGACAATATAATTTGAAATTGAAAACAAAAATAAAACGAACAAATACAATATAAGCAAAGCAATTTCTGTTATTGATATTTTCTCTGTCTAACTGGTTATTTAAATTGATGCCAAACTATACGTACGGAATTTAGGCTGCATGTGAACTTAAAAGATGTCAACAACAGTATTATTTTCGGATTAGGTAAAATTAGAAAAAAATGTATATTCAAAGCAAGCTCGAAAATAAAGATCAATAATTATATGGTTGCATTGTATTTATCATACTAACAGTTATGTTGTGATTGAACAAACGACACAGGCTAATTATGCTCCCTACATATACGGCGGACATCTCAATGTACCACACCGACCTTCGACTAAAAAGAACAGAGCGCCATTCAGGTTGGTATAGCTGGAATGCAGCGCCTCGGCGTTTTTGTCCACGCATACATATCCTTTGCCGTGAGACCCATGGTTCTCCCCCATCAGGTATCCCTGGTACTCCTTGGTCCATGTTGTAGCATGATGTGCGGCGAGGTATCATCAAGGTTGTCTTTCCGTGAGCAAGACAAACAGAACACGGTACGTCATACTCGTAAGGATCGCCAAAAGCTGGTGGATTTTGTTTTGCTTCGTACTCAGCTCCATACATCAGTGATCTTTCGTTATCATGGATTTTATTGTAGTTGTCATACTCAGGGTCGTTTGGCAAGCAAATGTATTCACCTGAGCCGGAATGGGTAAAATGTCCACCTGCTGTCTGTCCGCTATATACCATCGTCGTAGCTGTCACGCTCGGACACGTTTTCATGCCCCAGTGAACGTACGTTTACGTACTACGTTGTGTCAGCGAGGAGGTCATTGATGAGCCTGAAGAGTATATCAATTATATGATGTGTTGCAGTCCCATTACATGAATTACAGAAATACTGTTTAAAAAAACATTCGTTTGTCTATTATTTTTTCAAATAGTCTTTTATGTTTTCACAAAGTTGCGATTGTTGCGTTCTATAAAGCATACATATTGTTTTATGTGAACAAGTTTTAATTATATAATAATAAATACACAGACAGTGTCACGTATCCAAAATTAAATATTTTAAAAATTAGAATTTGTAAATGTGTGTATATTGTTCATGGCAATGTCGAGCTCACAAACGGCGTTCATGGCTAAAACTAATTCCTGAACGTTTGAACCGGCTTTTCATCTCATTCAATATTGTTTATACAGAATGCGTTTTCGTATGATATTAAAGTCGATTTCATTATGACGAAATAATATGCTATATGAGCAATGTTCAGTTTCTTTGGATGTTCTACATGAGCTATTCGTATGTGAAATAATACGATAATGAATGTTTTAAAACAGTTGTTAAGTTGTTCGTAATGAAATTTCGCATATCGCATACGATTTTCATTAATAATAATTATTATTTCAAAAACTACATTTGAGTACAGACATAAGTATTTATTCTTAAGCTAGTTATAATAAGATACACGAAAAATAAGTAGCTGTTCCTGTAATAATTCAACCATAAATACCTTGCAATTTTCTTTCTAAAGCACCGATCCTTGCGGTAACTTCAGCCATTAAAACTCCATGTTCGTACTCAAACCGGTTTGATGTGTAATTTTTAAACGCTGTGTATTCATTAAACACTTCGCCGCCCAGTAGGAAGACAAGCCCGAAAATCATGTTTATGATAATTTCGGCTGATAACTTGTGTTTGACGGCTGTATGATAGTCGGGTTTTCGATTTTATATACTGGTGCACACGTGGCTCTGCATCGATTGGTGGAATGTTTGCACCAGTAGAACGCCTATTGGATTATATTTTGCAAAACACATGAACAACACCATTTGTGTATAATTTAAATGGTTCTGTAGTTCATCAAAATGCGTCCACGCGAACTGATCGTGATTTGAGTAAATTGTCCGTGTTGTTCCTCTTTCGTTACGAAATATGTAGCATAAGTATTTTTTTTTAAATATGTAATATGTAACTATTAAAAACATGTTTTGAAACCAATATTCAAGGAACAATATCAACACTTACATTTCAAACTATTAAGTAAGTTCCACGCGAATAATATTTTTCGCCACATTGAATGCATTATCTTGTATATGAATTCTTTAAAGAATAAGTTGAATCGATATATTTCTTCATTTGTCATTCAGTTCGTCTGTGCGTCTTTACGTTCGCCACATACCTAATAACAATGTGAAATCTCAGTAAATAATTTTCCTCGTATAATGAAACCTTAGATGTTACGTTACCAATCGGTAAAAAGAAGTATATTCATGCGTAGATTCACCTTAAAGAGAGGTATTGCCCTTTCATTAGTAATAAGTCATTTTGTAAAGCTTTCGTTTAACGTATCAATTAGATAAGTAGTATGCAAATAGAATGAACTTCGTCTATTTGCTGGACTCCAATATTTTTCTAAGGCGGTAGGTTCGTTTGATATATGAAAGTGTATAATATATTGTTTGTGTCCGTATGCGACCTAAGCAAAAATGGTCTAAATTTGATAAAGAGTAATTCTTAGTATATGTACATATGAAAAATGTGCATATTTTAACGTAGTCCCGTTTGATTTGTAATTGCTCTTTAATTTTAAATGGGACAGTTAATAGAGAACGTTTTTAGCGTCGAAATTCAGTAACTTGATTCTTACTATTGAAACTGTATAAACTGTCCTTTTATATGGACCAACACATACTCGCAGATCGTTCCATTCTAGTGGTTCTCCATTGACTCCATAAGAATGTTAACGTTTGTAAAGATGTTCGGGATCTGGTAAACTAAAATGCAAGTTTTAATAACATTGAAGTAGAATCCATGCCAAGCGACCATGTATAGACTGTTAGGTTGCTCTGTTCAATTGATCATTATAGAGTTACTTTCTCGTTTTTTTTTGTTGAAATTCTTTACTAAATCATATCGAAGCGATTTATCCAAAAGCATAAATTACATTCACTGATACATTTGTTTTATAAACTATGAAACCATTATTATTCGTCAGGCATTAATTTTCGTATTTCGACGTCAGTGGACCGAGTGACTAATTTAAGATCTTAACGAATAATTATGTCCAATGTTTTAACAAAATTAAGACTGAATTACCGTAGTCATGAGGCATTAAAATCCAACGTAATCCACGCAAAGATACTTTGTTCGTCTGTTTCATAATCCTTTTTTGACACATATGCATGTACTTAACTAACACGTGGCATTGCTGTAAAACGCGAATGCAGTTCAGCTTTATCGAATGCGTTGACTTTAGGTAGAATAGTAATGATTAGCGCTAATTGGTAACAACTTTATTACCCATTTTGGGCCACTAATAATAAAAATGAACTTGTCAAAGGCATGCACTAATAAGGACCCATTACTATTACCTGATAGCAAAATACTGTTTAATTGGCATGTGACAAACTGGCCTCCCAAATGCCCTTCCTCTTCCCCACCAAGATTTGTCGCAACCGCGAAACCGCGATTTATCGCGGACTGTATTCCACACAAATCGGATATTTTTTATTGGAATTTGTTTTTCAAAATCAGAAATTTACGAATTTAAGTGCTGACGAAATAGTCATTTTTTTATAAATGAAGAAACTTAGTTTGGACGAAAATAAATGGTTTCACAGTAGTTGGACGTGTCGTTCATTTCGTAATTAGACTAAATCATAAAGAATATATGACGCTATTTTTTAAGTAACATATTCATTCAATGATCACAGTATGAATTACCCGCAATATGGAAAACACTGTAATCAACGTATAATCTGCAACTGCCTTGTATGGACTTTATACTCGTAAATATTTAATAAATTTATTGGAAACCATTTATGGGACAGGTCAAGCTAATGTATGAACATTTAATTCGAAATATATTTTTGGCGTTGCTATATTACTTGTTTAGTTGTTCCTTCTTTCTATAATATGCGATTTAAAAACGATTAGGACGTCACTAAATATAATATCAAAGCAACGGAAGATATAATCATCAATGCGATTGTATCTGCATCAACTGTTTCTGTTAATTTAAAACCCTCACGAAGAAAACACGCACATATTTGATTGTATCTTTATATCATTAATCGGGAAAAAAAATATGCATTGACGAAAGTTACAATTCAATTATTTCGTCTATTCGCCGCTTAACACTGCAGGGCTTCACCCGGAGCCTGCGCGGTCAATTATGATCAGTGTACATAAATAGGGTTATTTTCGTGCGCTTTAAATAGCACACTCTTTGTTTCCCTGAAAAATGATATACTTTAATCCCACTCAAACCCCTCGAAAAAATATTAACGTTCAGAACAAAATGAACACGATTTAATACAAAGAGGCATCACCTACATATATGATAAAAAGTTAAAGTAATATTTTTCAATGCACTTATATTATTAAGTTTCTTAAATATTCATCAAGATAACGTGTCGGCACGACTTTTCTTATGATTTAATATACTAGCATGTTTATTGGATATTGCTATAAAACATAATTAAACACTCCACGCAAATGTCTTATTTGCATCGTCACTTCTCTCAACTGTAAATGTGGCAACATCAGGTATAAAGATTAAACAAGATTCTCGAGCAAACGCAGTATCAGAAGAAAACTATAATTCAACTTGATGGTCGCTCATCTAGTGCTAATCCATCGTTAACGCATTTTGGTCAATCTCTATGGCACTAGACGCGATATTATGAAGGCAATGTCTATGAGAGTGTGCGAGATTTAAAACCTTAGTCGCGTTCAAAATAGCATTAAGAACTGTACTATACTGCGATTGTTTTATATATATATTAACATTCGCAATAATATAATATTGTGAACCGTATTCAACCAAAAAAGAGTTTTGTCACAGTTTTTATAATATCTCAATACAACAACCCCGCATATGAAAACTTATTTAAGGTAGATTATAACTAGTGCTTGATTATGTACTGATAGCATATTTACTCAAGACAAACACGTGTAAACATACGATTAAAATTTTAACTTCACGTTAAGTGGTTCAAAGCATATGTTGTTGAAAAATCGAAGCAAATAAAAGGATAACACACAGTGTAGTATTGTAATTTAGTTTTGAAACGCATTAAAGTCACAATATTGTCAATCAAATGTAGTTTTGGAGAACAGACTTAAAAGTACTCAACGAGAAACGATCATCAAATAACTATTTGTATTTGTCATAATGATAAATAATAATGCATTGACGTCTAATGACAGATTTTGGACATGTTATTTCTTGAGTAACGAACAGTTTATGCACGCCTTTGCATACAAATAATGCATATATTATTGCATACTTAAATTAATGTTTGTCTTTGAATCAATCAGTATGTAGTCTCAATGTTTTGCAGCCTATCAATCCATTTTTATGTAAAGTCTATTGGTGTATGTATTGCGAAGAATATTGAGAATTGTAGTTACATAACGCAATAGGTCAATTACATAATTTTATGAAATCGCATGCTTCGTTTTAATAAGAATATATCATTATACACATAAATATAGCATTCATTTTTGAAAAAAATGGTGATGATGTTTAATGTTTATATTCGTTATATATTTTCCTCATTAAGAACTCCAAAACATCGTGATTATTGAAAATTCTTTAAAATTCTATTTCAACTAGTTATTTTATTCCAGCAGTACATAAGAAAAGCTATTTAAAATATGATGTATGCATGATTGTCTTTTCCTTTGTATTGATCAATGCGTTTGTGTATGAATTCCATCTGGTTAATAAAAGGTTTAATTTTATGGAAGTAAAGTTCATTTCCATTGTTTAACTTATGGCATCAAATGTTCTTTCATAATCGCAGTATTCGTTAAAAACCAAAAAAGGTTGTTATTCCAACGGATTGAATAAACGACCCCACAGCTTTTAGAATTCAAAACAAATATGTCCCGTTCTACAAGATACATTTGTTCATAAATGATCAGACAGGATTGTTAATCTGCTTCATAATTTATACGTAAGAGATTGCGTCGAAAACTACACTAAATATTGATTATCGATCGTGTAATCATTAAAATGCAGTTACTGTAACCATATATTATCAATTGAAAAAAGCCATTTCTTAAATACAATTTAATACTGTTTACTATAATATTAAGTACTGTTTACACTGTTTGAACAATTTAAAATAAAACGCGAGTGTATCAGATAGAAAAGGGGAATGTCAATATATCATTTTGTTAAAATTTAAGAGAACAGAACTGTGGACATCAGCTGTAAATTGGAAACGAAACAGTTCTACCACCAGTTCATTTTCATATTCTAAGGGAAATGAAAAAAACAAATAAAAACGATGAATATATTTATTTACATTCATTTAAGTACAGTGATAAATTTACTCTTAAGATATATTGTAAAAGTATACTTGAAATCAATGCAGCATACTGAACCGAAATGCACAATAAACATTAAAAATGCAACAGTTTATAGCCGTGATATCTTCCGGTATCACGCTTGCTTACACCAAAATATGTCTTGTATGAGAAGCTTTGCAATAGATACATTTTTAAATTCCCATTACCACAGTTGATGTTGATATAAGATAGTTTAAATAACACGAAAACTTAATTGTAAATTAAGCATACGTGTATTATACTTGTATTTTATATTAAGAATTGTATAAGTATTAAGTAGTGCAATGTTAAAGTCAGCAAAGCAAGCATTACATCAATATTAACAGGCATTACTATTTGAACTCGAAGTTATTATATATTTAACAATCAATGCATACATTTAAAGAAAAAAGAAGATATACATTAAAATTGAAACAACAAGAAAACCAACAAATACAATAAAAGCGCAGCAATTTCAGTTATTGCTATTTTCTATGTCTAACTGTTTATTTAAATTGATGCGAAACTATACGTACGGAATTAAGGTTGCATATGTAAAAGGTGTTAACAACCGTATTTTTTCATAAGTTAAAATTAGAAAAAAATGTATATTCAAAGCAGTTCGAAAATAAAGATCAATAAATATATGGTTGCATTGCATTTATCATACTAACAGTTAGGTTGAGTTTGAACAAACGACACAGGCTAGTTCTGCTCCCTCGATATACGGAGGACATTTCAATGTACCACACCGACCTTCGACATTGTACAACAGAGCGCCATTCAGATTGGCATAGCTTGAATGCAGCGCCTCAGCGTTCTTGTCCATGCAGACATATCCTTTGCCTTGATACCCATGGAACTCCCCCATCAGGTATCCCTGGTACTCCTTGGTCCATCCGTTGTAGCACGATGTACGGCCAGGAATCATCAAGGTTGTCTTTCCGCGAGCAAGGCAAACAGAACACGGTACGTCATTCTCGTAGAGATCGCCTAAAGCTGGAGGATTTTGGCCTGTTTCATACTCAGCCCCATACATCAGTGATCTATGATCGTCATTGATTTGATTGTATTTGTCATACTCAGGGTCGTTTGGTAGGCAAATGTATTCACCAGAGCCTGTGTGTTGGAAATGTCCACCGGCTGCTTGTCCGCTGTATAGCATCGTCGTAGCTGTCACGTTAGGACACGTTTTCATGCCCCAGTGGACGTACGTTGACGCAGTACGTTGTGTCAGCGGAGAGGGCGTGGATGCACCTGTACAGTAAAGTATTTTATATCATGTATTGCAATCCCATTACCTTTATTAAAAACTACAATAATAACACGATTGTATGGTTATAAATGCAATGTATTCGAACTTATATAAAACAAACTGACAGTGACAATGACAACGTGACCTCCAAAAGTATTCAGACTGTCATACATAAATAAAAATGTTATATTTTTATTCATACTCATTTGTTTCGTATAAATAAATTAACTGCGATTGCTGTATTCTATATGTAATTGGTGAGGAAAAAATGTTTTTATTTGCGAAGATAATGAATTATTTAAAAATAGATACGGATTATTTCATTCATCCAATTTAAAATGTTTTAGTAGTAAGACTTTGCAAATGTATTTTAAGTGTTTATGCTTAAAGCCTTCCTTTCTCTAGGTCTCAACCAGGTAAGTATCTTGTTAAATATTGTTTATTCAAAATGCGTTTTTATAACATGAGCGTCGGTTTCATTATGACATAGATATTTCAGGTGCTTTTTGTGTCCTTTTTAGGCTGTTTAATTGTGAAATAATACAAGTATTTATGTTTCAAAACAATCTTAAGATGTAAATATTCATAATGAAATTCGGAATATCCAGTAAATAATGAGCAACAACATTTAACTGCATTCAAACTAAAAAATTCGAACATAAGCTATTTAGAATAAGCGACACAGAACAATTAATATGCGTTTCTTTAATAAAACATTACCTTGGGATTGTCTTTCCAAAGCAGAAATCCTTGCAGTAGCATCGGTTTTGAAATTATCCAGATAAATCAGTTTCGCAAGAACACTATTCTCGTATTCAAACCGGTTTGGTGTATAGTTTATACACGCTGGTTCTGCACAGAACACTTCGCCGCCGAGTAGGTACCCCACAACAAGAAGTCCTCGAATCATCTTAAGGCTTATGTAGACTGGTAACTCGTATCTGACTGCTAAGTTGTCGTTAGGTTTTCGATTTTTATATGCGGGTGCATGCGGATGAAACGTGGCTTTGCCCAGATTGGTGGAAAATTTAGACGAGTAGAAAGCCTATTGGTTGTATTGGCACAATGCGTGCTTGGTTTCGAATTGCGAGTCGCTGAAAATTGTGATTTAGAATTTCAATACATTTGTTGTTTGATTTGTTCTAATTTTGCTCATGTGTCTATAAATTAACCAAAATCAGTACAAAAATATTAAATGAGATCTTATATAAATGTCCATTCTTCACTTTTCTAGTGTATGTAGATTTTGCACTAACAACAGAATTCAAAACCCGCACCGGTTAAGTACGGGCACCTTTCCATCAGTTGTATATTATCCAGGAATCCAGAGTAACACCAAGATACGGCTATTGAATACTCTCGTGAAGGCTGTTCTACTCTACGGAGCAGAGACATATAGAACCAGTGTCATCTATATAAAGAAAATCAAGGTCTTCATCAAAACCAGCCATAAAAAGACCCTTAAGAGTTTCTGGCTTAACAAGGTTCTTGGAAAAGAACAAAGGGGAACCGGTTGAAGAAGAATTCTGTAATACTTTACAGACGACTGCAATCAGTATGACAAGGCAATCTCTCATCTGTAACCTTCAATTGAACAGGTAGACAAGGCGGCCTAGAACCTAGTAGCTCTGAGACCTTGATGCAGATGCCAAGCAGATGGGCAAGACCTTCCCAGATGCGAGACGCCTCGAGAAACTTGGTTGGCGGCATATGTCCAAGACCGCAGGCAACGGTAATACGAGATGTTTTATTTTTTAGCAAAATGTGTTAATTCTAAAACATTTTTTTTGAAACCGATATTCAATTAAAATAATTATGAAAAAATAATATCTCACACTATCAATAATATTTTTCTCCATCTTGAATGCTCTAACATGAATAAGAAATCGTTACCAGAACAATTTTAATTTGTATTTTTTTAGAACATTTCTAAGATTATTTATCTCAATATAATAGTGTAGTCATTTAGGGATTCAATATTAGTTCACAGTAACTGAATAATATTAGATGACACTTTATTTTGTTCTGTGATTAACAATATTTTTAATGCACAAATATATTAGATAATGACATTTTACATGAAATTCGGACAAACGCAGGGCACGGAAAAGTTATAAAACCCCTGTCACCAAGGTAATAAAAACAACGAAAGTCCTATCCTGAAAATTACACCCAAACACCACAAAGTGTGTACATTTAAATTATGTTGTTAGAGATATGATACTATATTTTCAAAAGAATGCAAAACAATACGTCTGAATACTCATTTTGATTTAAATACGTTCAGAAGTGAATTTTCACGATAATCATTGCCGTTCTTCACGATGTTCGTGCGTCGGTCTTTCTTTCCATCTCTACATCCTTACATCCGTCACATACGTCATGTTCGCACGTAAGCTAGTCAATAATGACCCGAATTTGAAAACACATGATATATATATATATATATATATATATATATATATATATATATATATATATATATATATATATATATATATATATATATATATAACAAAAACGAGCTGTGTTTTCACCGCCTGTCTGTGCTTCCGGTAGGCAACCTCCTCTGAACAGATTCTTTTCGCACGCACACGCAGACCATACGTTATAGCTTTTTTTGTAGACTCCGGGTGCGAAGAATCCCTGTGTAGTTACAGGTGTTTATCGGTAGGCTTAGTATATAGGTCGGTTTGAAGGCGCCCGTTCCGTATTGATGTCACCGTACCCAGGAACTCTAGTTTTTCTGAAGAATAGCGGAGCTCGAGTTTAATGCGAGGGTTGATTCCATTTCCTTGTGTGTGGAAAGTTTTAAGTGCCTCGATACCATGCGTCCATAAGCACCACACATCATCCACAAACCGGAAGTATGCGAGTGGTTGCATTTCTGACCGCCGGAACAGTTCCTCTTCCCAAGCACCCATGTAAGTTGATGCATAGTTCAGCCCGAGGCGTGAGCCAATAGCCGTCCCTTCTGTTTGTATAAAGTGTTCGTCGTTGAATGATGGATGATTTCCAAATAATGGGACTCGAAAAACTCAGCGGGTCGGACGAGTACCGCAAAACCATGGAACAATTGTGGAAGTCAAAACTAAGGACATACCGACCATATGGCATCAACGTGCAAGAATAAACGTTAATAAAAGGGCGCGTAAACAACGTTGACGCCGGAAATGCACGACGTCATTTCCGTTCATAATAAAACATCTGAAAATAAAAAAATGGCCGCTGATGAAGACCGTGAGGTCGAAAGCTTCGGCAAAAAATAATACAGCGTTTTTGTTTAAATACAACAAGGCTAATAGAGACTTTGTTATATATATATATAGCCTCATTAAATCTTGGAAAGAAGTTCATTTTTAAATATGAAATTTGAGAGAATTATTGCCCTTCGATTGAAAAAGACATTTTTATTGAGCTTTTTGTTTCCACGCAAGATCCATGAATTAAGTATACGCCTTTGATTCAACTTTATATGAAGTATCCTTAAAAGATGACCACATCCATATTCGTAGTTAATTTCGCTCCAACGATTTGTTCGTGGTTGTGTTGCTCTTTGAATAATGCTTGAGATATCGGATACTAATGATCCGAATTTAAGTACAATTAATATGATACATCCTTCAAAGATAAAATAACGCACGTTGTCACGTCGTTCGGTGTCAATCGCTTTGAGGGTCTACTTTCAATTTTAGTTCTGGTGATGGTGGACATGCGGGTATTATAAGGTGGTTCTACTCTATTTATTCTTTTATGAACTTATCATCCTGTATACATAATTTGATTCCATGCAAGATCTCGAATATGTATCACCTAAATCTACTGTATTCAGCATCCCAAAAATTGCGGGCAATCGCATCTTGCTTCAATGAGTTTTCAGATAGTACTTGTCCTTCGATAAATAGCATGTTTTGTATTTATTGTTTGTTTGTGCTCTATATCTCTTGAATGTATTATCCGAATGTGTTTAAACTTGTTTAGTAGATAAGGTGTATGTCAATAGATTGAACATGTGCAGTGCTTTTTTCTGTTCAAAATCAGTGCCTAAATACCTCAAATTTAATGAAACTTATTACAATTTTCTTTTATTATGGGCAAGTATATACTTTTAGGTATTTTTAGGTCGTTCCATTTCAATAGCCTTTCAGGGAGTAATTGACTTCATTTAAATGTGACTTGTGTATAGCTGTACATGATCTTTGATACTCAAAAGCAAATTAAAATTACATTTAAGAAGCCTCAATTCCAAGGGATCATGCGCATATTTTCAGTTGTTCTATTGATTGCTCGTGGATTTGTTGCCTCATTTCGTTCTGTCCTTGCTTTCAATTTAATACATTGAAAAAACGCATAATCGAAGAGCATCCTTCACTTGCACGGATGTTATGTCTATTTGGACGGACGTGTCGTTCACCCTGGAACTAAACCTACGTTCATAATGTATACTGCGGGTGCTTTTTAATAGTATAGCCATTCGAATTAAACAGAAAGCCTATTCCCCAAATACGTTTCCGCCGAATATAAACAAAACAATTGACAGGTACAATTGCCTTTCACAGACTAAACAATCTTAAGTAAATTAAACGTCTTTGGTAGTTTCCTTATAATTTTTTTTCGGGAAGGAAAATCATATATGATGACACAAACTAAGAAACATTTCGTCTCTACTCATTTTAATAATGTTCCGGTTCCGGTTGCAGTCCGAGATACTGATAATCAGTTTATATGAGTCGGATTACATCCGTGCGTGCTCAAAGTGCTCTTGTTGCCGCAGTCAAAATTGATCTACTTCAAAACAATCGTACACAATCAATATTCCCACGATTTGCAAAAGGCGGCATCACCTCATTTACAATATGATTAAAAGTGATATTTTTTTTTCAACGCACTGATACCATTACTTCCTTAACTGTTCAGTGTAACAACCTGTCGACACGGCTTATCAAAAGATTAAGTTCACCTGTGTGTTAATTTGATGCTGCTTAAAACATAATTAGACATTCCAAGCATGTGCCGGATTTGCTCTGTAATTTCAGTTTTAACCCATTAAGCCTAGTGGAATCTCCAATATTTCTAAATTGGATCAATTTATTTTCAAAATTAGGGATGTCTAGTATATTTATTTCTATATTTAGAATATTTCTCACAGAAATTCCTTTAAACATACAGCGCAGACCCTGAAGAGACGCCGCATTATGCGGCGTCTCATCTGGGTCTACGCAGTTTGCCAAGGCCTTTTTATAGACGCTAGGCATAAATGGGTTAACAGAACATGATATAAAATCACGTGCCCCCAATGCCAGATGACAAATGATAAAGGTCCTTGAGCAAAATTCTTATTTGAATAAAAAACGATACAACTTTATGATCGTACAAGCATCATATACGAGACTTTTCTGTGTAATTGTACGAGCTTTTTGTAAGTAGTTCACTACAATATTCGCATTCCTAATAAGATAAAAACACGTATTATAAAACATTGTAATAAAATAATTTGTAAAAGTCGTTTGCCATTAACTTCAATCGAGTTTTTTACAGTATTTGTTAAAGCTTTACTCAAAAACAACGTAAAAGCAAATTCACTTAATTTAGGTCGATTGTAACTGTACAACACCTAACGCGTTATTTATTATGTACAAAGATACCTTATAACATGACCTTCGCTCCAGGAGTGAAATTACGTAATGTTCAATTTTGTTTATTACACGGGTGTTATTACACTAGTTATATAACTGTGAAATGACGTCATTTTTTTAACGAAACGACGTCATTATTCCAGCGAATTTCTTCAGTTAAACTCTTTTACAATGTGAATAAACGGTGAAAAGAGCATAAAATAAAAATAAAATTTGTTGGTCATCATATAAATAGAATCTTAAATTCGTGGTCATTTTGTATTGGATGTATTTAACTCGTAATCTATCAAAAAAGATAGAAACTCGGCAAGCCTCGTTTTTATCTTTATTTATATGATTTAAAAAAAAATAAATACAAAACGACCACTCATACAAGATCCTATATATATTCACTAAACGCAAGCAAGTCTACTCATATGACTAAAAATATTATTATGATTCATATCAATACACTTCGGTTGGTCTATAACCTCTTATTCATACGTATAGTGGTACAAATCATATGCAATTTAAAAATCGTACGCATTAATGATAGCTAACATTGCAGACCAAAAAGTGCTGCTGATGATATCTGTACTCACCAAACAACACATTTGTACTTTATATTTTGGTAACTACTCATATATACATTAACGTCGAATTTTTTCAAATGCCATACACTGTTTCCCATGTAATATAACCATTACGAATATTTGTATCTGACACATGTGTAATATACTTTTTAAGCGTTTTCATTGGCTAAGTTTTCGTTCGATTGACCAATCGCATTTTGTTATTTTTGCTGAAATAACGATGCATCGTCAAATGACGTCACGAAATGTAAACAACATTCGGGATTTATCATTATGTTTGCTTAAATATTTACTTAATTTGCGCATGTGATAAAAAAGATCTGACACTCGTTGTCATTTCATACCATATTTTATTAAACTCGTCCAGGAAATTCGATAGTAAGCTCGCCAAAGGCTCGCTTTCTAACAAAATTCCTGAACTTGTTTAATAAAATATGGTATGATATGACAACTCGTGCCAGATCCTATATATATTCTGTGGACGAACAGTTTATGTATGCCTTTGCGTTGAAACCTAGCATGCAGTATCAAGGCTTTGCACCGTATCGTTCCAATCATTTTCCAAAATTGTACCTATCCAAGACACTTTGTCAATTGTGTAATTTTATGTTACCGCATTACCTCATTTTAATAAGAAGATTGAATAACAAAAAATACTTTGGTTTGTATTTTTATAACAAAACATGTTAAAAAAGCTTACATTTGATAGTCGTTTAATTTTTTCTGCATTCCTTAGTAAACAGTTGATACATGCGATAAAAGGAAATAATATGAACAAGGAAAATAACATCTGTCGCTTTTTACTGCCGTATCAAACAAGGAACAAGAAACAAAAAATAAATAAAAAACAAGATGGATCTTAATTGGGTCTTGCAGATTTCTCACGTTTAACAACGGCATAACGAGGACAACTTCATACTACATCCCGATGCACATGATTGACAAATGGATTAAAAGAGATGCAGTTACCATACACAGCAGCGGAATCTCGATACAATATGGTTATTAAACTATTATCGAAAGAATATTGTGATTGGTGTAAATAATCTATAATAATCGCTTTATGCATCGAAAACAATACATCAACAAGTATTGTTACGCCAATAGATTGAAAAAACAATCCCACAGCCCTTAGCATTAAAATTACGCCTTCTCCGGGATCGAGATTACCACTTATAATCTGACAAGATGTTGGAATGAGGTTAATGTTTTATTTGTAGAAAATATACCTAGACGGTTTTAACACAGCGGCCCCGTGGTGCCTGGGCTTCAAAATTAACATTGTCGTTGCGCTTGTTTTTTCCGATTATGTCGCCGCGACGCTTGACAATTTCACAAGCGCTTGTAAGCTATGAATCAAATGTTTTCTACATTTGGCAAACGATAAATCAAAGCACGCACGCTCTAATCAGCTGTGTGTGAACAAAGCGCTTATACGGGGCGTTGATGGGGGTCAATCATGGTGTTTGTCTATGATCGATTATTACCGGTACACTTGGTGTTAGAGCAATTAAAGGTACAGGCATGTTTATTGTGTGTGTTTGTTTCATTTTTATTGTTTAGAAAATAAACAGTAATTGGTGTTTAGTTTAAACATATTTATTTCAAACAATACACATTTTTTTTACACAGAATTACATACAACATTTATACAGTTAACATGTTGTGTGTAGTTTAAGTTATAATTACAATTAATTGCAATAAAAGGTCATAATTGATCGCTCCGTCACACTTAAGATGTTCAAACTATTTTCTCAATGGCGACTATAAATTAACAGTACCAATATTAAATGTATTCACAACACATAGTTTCTTCGATTTTTACATAATACGCCATATATACCTGCAACATTTTTAGTTTTTGTGTATGACAAAATGCTTTCGCACGTGAGAAAATTACCCCAGACATTGCTAGCAAATAATCAGCGCTCGAAATGGAAATGCTCGGTATTTCTAATATAACTAACATGATGCGTTTAAGGATTGAATGTAACAAGCATGGAGGCTTTAAACCGAGTTCAGACGCGTCTCTTCGCGGAGCACCACAGTTAAACATACCACAGACTGTCCAGGAGAATCTTGTTGAAAATGGTTTTAAGATAATTGATATTGCACGCGTGACAGCGGTGTCCGAACGAACCGTTTACCGACAAATGATGCGATATGGTTTAAGCAAGCAGTAATTTCCTTCTCTTACTGATGACAACCGTGATGAATACGTTACAAAAGTAAAAAAGGAATTGCTATTTTGTGATGAGATCATGATCATGCAACTCCTTCGTCAAAAAGGCTTACATATCCAGCGGTATCGTTTGAGAGAGAGCATTAAACCCAACGGGTATTTCAGAGAGAAAACACGTGGCTCTGCACCGATTGGTTGAACGTTTGCACCAGTAGAAAGCCTATTGGTTATTTTTTCAAAACACATGAAAAAGTCATTAGTGTGTAGTTTAAAATTGTTCTCTGGTTCATCAAAATGCATACGCACGAATCGATTGTGAGTTAAGTGAATTGTTCGTGTTCCTATGTCGTTACGAAATATGTATTACAAGAACTTTTTATTAAAATATGTAATTAAAACTAAAACATATTTTGAAACCAATATTATGGGAAAAAATTCAATGCTTAAATTTTAAACTATTATTAAATTCCACGCAAATAATATTTTTCGCACATTGAATGCACTTACTTGTATAATAATTATTTAACGAACAAATTGAATCGATATATGTCTTCATTTGTCCTCCGGTCCGTATGTGCGTTCTTACGTTCGCCACATACATAATAACCATGCGAAATCTTAGTTTAAAATGTTCCTCCTTTATTGATACCTTAGATTAAGCATTACCAAAGGGTAAAAATAAGTATATTCATGCGTAGTTTCACTATAAAGAGAGATATTGCCATTTTATTAATAATTAGTCGTTTTTTAAAGCTTTCGTTAAACGTATCAATTAGATAAAAAGTATGCAAATAGAGTGATCTTCGTCAATTTGCTGCACTCCAATAGTTTTCTAAGGCGTAAGGTTCGTTTAATATATGAAAGTGTCTAATATAGTGTTTGTTTCCACTCGAGACCTCAGCAAAAAAAGTTTAAATTTTATGAAGAGTTATACAGTATATCTATATATAAAAAATGTGCATATTTTTACGAAGTCCCGCTTGAATGAGTTGTATTTGCCCTTTAATTAAAAATGAGACAGTTAATAGAGAACGTTTTTATGGTCGAAATTCAGTAACACAATTCTAACTATTGAAACTGTATAAACTGTCCTTTTATATGGACAAACACATACTAGCAGATCGTTTCATTCCAGTGGATCTCCATTGACTCCATTAAAATGTTAACGTTTGTTAAGATGTTCGGGATATGTTAAACTAAATGCAACTTGTAATAACATTGTAGGTGGAATCCATGCCAAGCGACCATGTGTAGACTGTTAGGTTACCCAGTTCAAATGATCATTCATAGATGTATGTTTTTCTTTTGACCTTGCAGTTAAGGATAACCCATGAAAGTGCTAGCACTTATTTCCAATGCGGTCCTTTGGTTTTTCTGAAGAGACAGCACGCAGAAGAAACAGTATTGAGATACAAAGAATCGGATGCGATATACTAACTCTTTGCGAATGGATCTCTTGGTTCTTTTACGTGCTCAGTGTATAGCACCGATACACGCGATAATTACCTGGGTTTCCTTCCAGTACATCTCTAGTTGGGCGGGAAACACTTGAAGCATTTCTGAAATTTACAGTGCCTCGGCCAGAAATTGAACCGGGGACCTCTTGAATTGTAGACCAGAGTGTTACCACTCGACCACCACTCCACCTATGATAGAGTTACTGTCTCGTTTTATTGTTAAATTTCTTTACTAAATCATAACAAAGCGATTTATCGAAAAGCATAAATAACCTTCACGGATATATTTGTTTTTATATATTTGGAGGTGTCGTTCATGTCATAATTAGACCAAATCACATAGTATATATAAAGTTGTTTGTTCAAAGTAAAATATTCATTTAATGACTTTAGTATGAATTACCCGCAATATGAAAAACAATGTAATCAACGTGTAATCTGCAACTGCCTTGTATGGACTTATTACTTATAAATATTTAATAAATTTCGTGGAAACTATTTATGGAACAGGGCAAGCTAATGTATGACAATTTTATTCCAAACAAATTTTTGGCGTAGCTATATAACTTGTTTAACTGTTCCTTCTTTCATTAATATGCGATTTAAAGACGATTAGGACGGCACTAAACATGATATCAACGAAACGGAAGATATTATCATCAATGCGATTGTATCTGCATATTTTGTTTCTGTTAATTAAAAGCCATCACGAAGAAAACACGCAAATATTTGATAATGTCTTTATATCATTAATCGGGAAGAAAAATATGTATTGATGAAATTAACAATTCAATTGTTACGTCTATTCGCCGCTTAACAATACGGGGCTTTGACCCGGTGCCTGCGCGGTCAATTATGAACAGTGTACATAAATAGGGATATTTTCGTGCGAGTTGTAATGTGCACTCGTTTCTTCCGTCAAAATAGATCTACTTTAAAGCCCTCGAACCCCTTGAACAAAATACTAACGTTCAAAACAAAATGAACACGATTTAATACAAAGAGGCATCATCTGCATATATGATAAAAAATGATACTTATATATTTTAATGCATTTATATTTATAAGTTTCTTAAATACTCATTAACATAACCTGTCGGCACGACTTTTTTCAAGATTTAATATACTAGCATGTTTTTGGATGTTGCTAAAAACATAATTAAACACTCCACGCAAATGTCTTATTTGCGTTGTCGCTTCTCCTGTCAACTGAAAATGTGGCAAAATAAGGTATAACGATTAAACAACATCCTCGAGCAAATGCAGTATCAGAAGAAAGATATAATTCAACTTCATGGTCACTTATCTAGTGCTAATCCATCGTTAAGGCATTGAGGTCAATCTCTATGGCGCTAGACGCGATATTATGAAGGCAATGCCTCTGAGAGTGTGCGAGATTTAAAATCTTTGTCGCGTTTAAAATAACATGAAGAACTGAATTATACTGCGATTGTTTTAAATATATTAACATTCGCAATAATATAATATTATGAACCGTATTCCACGTCAATAGATTTTTTTTCACAGCTTTTATAATATCTCAATACAACAACCACGTATATGCAAATGCACGTATTTAAGGTAGATTGTAACTGTAACACACATAACTAGTGCTTGATTATGTACTGATAGCATATTTACTCAAAATAAACAAGTGTACGCATATGATTAAAAATGTTATTTTACGTAAAGTGGTTGAAGTCATATATTGTTGAAAAATCGAACCACATAAATTGATAACTCACAATGAATTATTGTAATTAAGTTTTGAAACGCATTAGCGTCACAATATTGCCAATTAAATGTAGTTTTGGAGAACAGACTTAAAAGTACTCAACGAGAAACGATCACCAAACAACAATTTGTATTTGTCATTATGATAAATCATAATGCAGTGACGTCTAATGACAGATTTTTGACATGTTATTTCTTGAGTAACGAACAGTTTATGCACGTCTTTGCATACATATAATGCATATATTATTGCATACTTAAATTTATGTTTGTCTTTGAATCAACCAGGATGTAGTCTCAATGTTTTGCAGCCAATCAATCCATGTTTTATGTAAAGTCTTGTGGTGTATGTATTGCGAAGAATATTGAGAATTGTAGTTACATAACGCAATAGGTCAATTACATAATTTTATGAAATCGCATGCTTCGTTTTAATAAGAATATATCATTATACACATAAATATAGCATTTATTTTTGAAAAAATGGTGATGATGTTTAATGTTTATATTCGTTATATATTTTCCTCATTGAGAACTCCAAAACATCGTGATTATTGAAAATTCTTTAAAATTCGATTTCAACTATTTCAAGTTATTTTATTCCAGCATTACATAAGAAAAACTATTTAAAATATGATGTATGCATGATTGTCTTTCCCTTTGTTTTGATCAATACGTTTGTGTATGAATTCCATCTGGTTAATAAAAGGTTTAATTTTATGGAATTGGAGTTCATTTCCATTGTTTAACTTATGGCATCAAATGTTCTTACATAATCGCAGTATTCGTTAAAAAAACCAATAAAGGTTGTTATTACAACGGATTGAATAAACGACCCCTCAGCTTTTAGAATTCAAAACAAATATGTCCCGTTCTACAAGATACATTTGTTCATTAATGATCAGACAGGATTGATAATCTGCTTCATAATTTATACGTAAGAGATACACTAAATATTGAGTATCGATCGTGTAATCATTAAAATGCAGTTACTGTAACCATATATTACCAATTGAAAAAAGCCATTTCTTAAATACAATTTAATACTGTTTACTATAATATTTAGTACTGTTTACACTGTTTGAACAATTTAAAATAAAACGCGAGTGTATCATATAGAAAAAGGAAATGTCAATATATCATTTTGTTAAAATTTAAGAGAACAGAACCGTGGACATCAGCTGTAAATTGGAAACGAAACAGTTCTACCACCAGTTCATTTTCATATTCTAAGGGAAATGAAAAAAAAACAAATAAAAACGATGAATATATTTATTAACATTCATTTTAGTACAGTGATAAATTTACTCTTAAGATATATTGCAGAAGTATACTAGAAATCAATGCAGCATACTGAACCGAAATGCACAATACACATTAAAACTGCAACAGTTAATAGCCGTGATACTCTCCGGTATCACGCTTGCTTACAACAAAATATGCCTTGTATGAGAAGCTTTGCAAACGATACATTTTTAAATCCCCATTACCACAGTTGATGTTGATATAAGAAAGTTTAAATAACACGAAAACTTAATTGTAAATAAAGCATACGTGTATTATACTTGTATTTGATATAAGAATTGTATAAGTATTAAGTATCGCAAAGTTAAAGTCAGCAAAGCAAGCCTTACATAAATATTAACAGACATTACTATTTGAACTCGAAGTTATTATATATTGAACAATCAATGCATAGATTTAAAGAAAAAAGAAGATATACATTTAAATTGAAACAAAAAGAAAACCAACAAATTCAATATAAGCGAAGCAATTTCAGTTATTGCCATTTTCTCTGTCTAACTGTTTATTTAAATTGATGCGAAACTATACGTACGGAATTTAGGTTGCATATGTATAAGGTGTTAACAACCGTATTTTGCATAAGTTAAAATGAGAAAAAAATGTATATTCAAAGCAAGTTCGAAAATAAAGACCAATAAATATATGGTTGCATTGCATTTATCATACTAACAGTTATGTAGAGTTTGAACAAACGACACAGGCTAGTTCTGCTCCCTCGATATACGGAGGACATTTCAATGTACCACACCGACCTTCGACATTGTACAACAGAGCGCCATTCAGATTGGCATAGCTTGAATGCAGCGCCTCAGCGTTCTTGTCCATGCATACATATCCTTTGCCTTGATACCCATGGAACTCCCCCATCAGGTATCCCTGATACTCCTTGGTCCATCCGTTGTAGCACGATGTACGGCCAGGAATCATCAAGGTTGTCTTTCCGCGAGCAAGGCAAACAGAGCACGGTGCGTCATTCTGGTTGAGATCGCCTAAAGTTGGAGGATTTTGGTCTGTTTCATACTCCGCCCCATATATCAGTGATCTAGCATGATCATTGATTTGATTGTATTTGTCATACTCAGGGTCGTTTGGCAAGGCAAGCAAATGTATTCACCAGAGCCTGTGTGTTCGAAATGTCCACCGGCTACTTGTCCGCTGTATATCATCGTCGTAGCTGTCACGTTAGGACACGTTTTCATGCCCCAGTGAACGTACGTTGACGCAGTACGTTGTGTCAGCGGAGAGGGCGTGGATGCACCTGTACAGTAAAGTATTATATATCATGTATTGCAATCCCATTACCTTTATTAAAAGCTACAATAATAATACGATTGTATGGTTATAAATGCAATGTATTCGAACTAATATAATACCAACTGACAGTGAAAATGACAATGTAACCTTCAAAAGTATTCAGACTGCCATAGATAAATAAACATGTTATATTTTTATTCACTCATTTATGTTTCGTATAAATAAATTAACTGCGATTGCTGTATTCTATAGGAAATTGGTTAGGAAAATATGTTTTCATTTGCAAAGATAATGAATTATTTAACAAAGATACGGTTTATTTCATTCATCCAATTTACGATGGTTTAGTAGTAAGACTTTGCAAATGTATGTGAAGTGTTTATGCTTAAAGCCTTAATTTCTCTAGGTCTCAACCAAGTAAATATCGCGTTAAATATTGTTTTTTCAAAATGCGTTTTTATAACATGAGCGTCGGTTTCATTATGATATAGATATTTCAGTTGCTTTTTATGTCCTTTTTAGGCTGTTTAATTGTGAAAATATACGAGTATTTTTGTTTCAAAACAACCTAAAAATGTAAATATTCATAATGACATTCGGAATATCCAGTAAATAATGAGCAACAACATTTTACTGCATTCAAACTAAAAAATTCGAACATAAGCTATTTAGAATAAGCGACACAGAACAATTAATATGCGTTTCTTTAAAAAAAACATTACCTTGGGATTGTCTTTCCAAAGCAGAAATCCTTGCAGTAGCGTCGGTTTTGAAATTATCCAGATAAATCAGTTTCGCAAGAACACTATTCTCGTATTCAAACCGGTTCGGTGTATAGTTTATACACGCTGGTTCTGCACAGAACACTTCGCCGCCTAGTAAGTACCCCACAACAAGAAGTCCTCGAATCATATTAAGGCTTATGTAGACTGATAACTCGTATCTGACTGCTAAGTTGTCGTTAGGTTTTCGATTTTTATAGGCGGGTGCATGCGGATGAAACGTGGCTTTGCCCAGATTGGTGGAAAATTTAGACGAGTAGAAAGCCTATTGGTTGTATTGGCACAATGCGTGCGTGGTTTCGAATTGCGAGTCGTTGAAAATTGTGATTTTCAATTTAAATACATTTGATTGTTTGATTTGTTCTAATTTTGCTCATGTGTCTATAAATTAACCAAAATCAGTACAAAAATATTAAATGAGATCTTACGTAAATTGTCCATTCTTCACTTTTCTAGTGTATGTAGATTTTGCACTAACAACAGAATTCAAAACCCGCACCGGTTAAGTACGGGCACCTTTCCATCAGTTGTATATTATCCAGGAATCCAGAGTAACACCAAGATACGGCTATTGAATACTCTAGAATTCTGTAATCCTTTACAGACGACTGTAATCCATATGACAAGGCAATCTCTCATCTGTAACCCTCAATTAAACAGGTAGACAAGGCGGCCTAGAACCTAGTAGCTCTGAGACCTTTATGCAGATGCCAAGCAGATGGGCAAGACCTTCCCAGATGCAAGACGCCTCGAGAAACTTTGTTGGCGGCATATGTCCAAGACCGTAGGCAACGATAATACGAGATGTTTTATTTTTTTATCAAAATGTGTTATTTCTAAAACATTTTTTTTGAAACCGATATTCAATTAAAATAATTATGAAAAAATAATATCTCACAATATCAATATTATTTTTCTCCATCTTGAATGCTCTAACATGAATAAGAAATCGTTACCAGAACAATTTTAATTTGTGTTTTTTCAGAACATTTCTAAGATTATTTATCTCAATATAATAGTGTAGTCATTTAGGGATTCAATATTAGTTCACAGTAACTGAATAATATTAGATGACACTTTATTTTGTTCCATGATTAACAATATTTTTAATGCACAAATATATTAGATAATGACATTTTACATGAAATTCGGACAAACGCAGGGCACGGGAAAGTTATAAAACCCCTGTCACCAAGGTAATAAAAACAACGAAAGTCCTATCCTGAAAATTACACGCAGACACCACAAAGTGTGTACATTTAAATTCTGTTGTTAGAGATATGATACTATATGTTCAAAAGAATGCAAAACAATACGCCTGAATACTCATTTTGATTTAAATACGTTTAGAAGTGAATTTTCACGATAATCATTGCCGTTCTACACGATGTTCGTGCGTCGGTCTTTCTTTCCATCTCTACATCCTTACATTCGTCAAACACGTCATGTCTGCACGTAAGCTTAGTCAATAATGACCCGAATTTGAAAACACATGATATATATATATATATATATATATGTATATATATATATATATATATATATATATATATATATATATATATATATATATATATATATATATATATATATATATATATATATATATATATATATATATATATATACGTCATGTCCGCACGAAAGCTTAGTCAATAATGACCCGAATGGATATATATATATATAGCCTCAATAAATCTTGGAAAGCAGTTCATTTAAATATGAAATTTGAGTGAATGATTGCCCTTCGATTGAAAAAAAGTCATTTTTATTGAGCTTTTTGTTTCCACGCAAGATCCATGAATTAAGTAAACGCCTTTGATGAAACTTTATATGAAGTATCCTTAAAAGATGACCACATCCATATTCGTAGTTAATTTCGCTCCAACGATTTGTTCGTGGTTGTGTTGCTCTTTGAATAATGCTTGAGATATCGGATACTAATGATCCGAATTTAAGTACAATTAATATGATACATCCTTCAAAGATAAAATAACGCAAGTTGTCACGTCGTTCGGTGCCAATCGCTTTGAGGGCCTACTTTCAATTTTAGTTCTTGTTATGGTGGACATGCGGGTATTATAAGGTGGTTCTACTCTATTTATTCTTTTATGAACTTATCATCCTGTATACATAATTTGATTCCATGCAAGATCTCGAATATGTATCGCCTAAATCTACTGTATTCAGCATCCCAAAAATTGCGGGCAATCGCATCTTGTTTAGTTGTTTTGCTTCAATGAGTTTTCAGATAGTACTTGTCCTTCGATAAATAGCATGTTTTGTATTTATTGTTTGTTTGTGCTCTATATATCTTGAATGTATTATCCGCATGTGTTTAAACTTGTTTAGTAGATAAGGTGTATGTCAATAGATTGAACATGTGCAGTGCTTTTTTCTGTTCAAAATCAGTGCCTAAATACCTCAAATTTAATGAAACTTATTAAAATTTTCTTTTATTATGGGCAAGTTTATACTTTTAGGTATTTTTAGGTCGTTCCATTTCAATAGCCTTTCAGGGAGTTATTGACTTCATTTAAATGTGACTTGTGTATAGCTGTACAGGATCTTTGATACTCAAAAGCAAATTGAAATTACATTTAAGAAGCCTCAATTCCAAGGGATAATGCGCATATTTTCAGTTGTTCTATTGATTGTTCGTGGATTTGTTGCCTCATTTCGTTGTGTCCTTGCTTTCAATTTAATACATTTAAAAAACGCATAATCGAAGAGCATCCTTCCATTGCACGGATGTTCTGTCTATTTGGACGGACGTGTCGTTCACCCTGGAACATAACCTACGTGCATAATGTATACTGCGGGTGCTTTTTAATAGTATAGCCATTCGAATTTAACAGAAAGCCTATATCCCAAATACGTTTCCGCCGAATATAAACAAAAGAATTGACAGGTACAATTGCCTTTCACAGACTAAAAAATCTTAAGTAAATTAAACGTCTTTGATAGTTTCTTTATATTATTTTTCGGGAAGGAAAATCATATTTAATGACACAAACTAAGAAACATTTCGTCTCTACACATTTTAATAATGCAGGGCTTTACCTGGCGCCGTTCCGGTTGCAGTCCGAGATACTGATAATCAGTTTATATGAGTCGGATTACATCCGTGCGTACTCAAAGTGCTCTTGTTGCCGCAGTCAAAATTGATCTACTTCAAAACAATCGTACAAAATCAATATTCCCACGATTTGGAAAAGGCGGCATCACCTCATTTGCAATATGATTAAAAGTGATTTTTTTTTCAACGCACTGATACCATTACTTCCTTAACTGTTCAGTGTAACAACCTGTCGACACGGCTTATAGAAAGATTAAGTTCACTTGTGTGTTAATTTGATGCTGCTTAAAACATAATTAGACATTCCAAGCATGTGCCGGATTTGCTCTGTAATTTCAGCTTTAACCCATTAAGCCTAGTGGAATCTCCAATATTTCTAAATTGGATCAATTTATTTCCAAAATTAGGGATGTCTAGTATATTTATTTCTATATTGAGAATATTTCTTACAGAAATTCCTTTAAGCATACAGCGCAGACCCTGTCGAGACGCCGCATTATGCGGCTTCTCATCTGGGTCTACGCAGTTTGCCAAGGCCTTTTTATAGACGCTAAGCATAAATGGGTTAACAGAACATGATATAAAATCACGTGCCCCCAATACCAGGTGACAAATGATAAAGGTCCTTGAGCAAAATTCTTATTTGAATAAAAAACGATACAACTTGATGATCGTACAAGCACAATATACGCGACTTTTTTGTGTAATTGTACGAGCTTTTTGTAAGTAGTTCACTACAATATTCGCATCAATAATAAGATAAAAACACGTATTATAAAACATTGTAATAAAATAATTTGTAAAAGTCGTTTGCCATTAACTTCAATCGAGTTTTTTTACATTTTTTGTTAAAGCTTTACTCAAAAACAACGTTAAAGCAAATTCACTTATTTAAGGTCGATTGTAACTGTACAACACCTAACGCGTGATTTATTATGTACAAAGATACCTTATAACATGACCTTCGCTCCAGGAGTGAAATAACGTAATGCTCAATTTTGTTTATTACACGGGTGTTATTACACTTGTTATATAACTGTGAAATGACGTCATTTTTTTAACGAAATGACGTCATTATTCCAGCGAATTTCTTCAGTTAAACTCTTTTACAATGTGAATAAACGGTGAAAAGAGCATAAAATAAAAATAAAATTGGTTGGTCATGTTATAAATAGAATCTTAGATTCATGGTCATTTTGTATTGAATTCATTTAACTTGTAATCTATAAATAAAGATAAAAACTCGGCAAGCCTCGTTTTTATCTTTATTTAGATGACTTGTTTAAAAAATTAAATACAAAACGACCACTCATACAAGATCCTATATATATATATATATACTAAACGCAAGCAAGTCTACTCATATGACTAAAAATAGTATTATGATTCATATCAATACACTTCGGTTGGTCTATAACCTCTTATCCATACGTATAGTGGTACAAATCATATGCAATTTAAAAATCGTACGCATTAATGATAGCTTACATTGCAGACCTAAAAGTGCTGCTGATGATATCTGTACTCACCAAACAACACATTTGTACTTTATATTTTGGTAACTACTCATATATACATTTACGTCGAATTTTATCAAATGCCATACACTATTTCCCATGTAATATAACCATTACGAATACTTGTATCTGACACATGTGTAATATACTTTTTAAGCGTTTTCATTGGCTTAGTTTTCGTTCGATTGACCAATTGCAGTTTGTTATTTTTGCTGAAATGACGTTGCATCGTCAAATGACGTCACGAAATGTAAACAACATTCGGGATCATTATGTTTGCTTAAATATTTATTTAATTTGCGCATGTGATAAAAAAGATCTGACACTCGTCATTTCATACCATATTTTATTAAACTCGTCCAGGAAATTCGCTAGTAAGCTCGCCAAAGGCTCGCTTTCTTACAAGATTCCTGAACTTGTTTAATAAAATATGGTATGATATGACAACTCGTGCCAGGTCCTATATATATATACTGTGGGCGAACAGTTTATGTATGCCTTTGCGTTGAAACCCAGCATGCAGTATCAAGGCTTTGCACCGTATCGTTCCAATCATTTTTCAAAATTGTACCTATCCAAGACACTTTATCAATTGTGTAATTTTATGTAACCGCATTACCTCATTTTAATAAGAAGATTGAATAATAAAAATACTTTGGTATGTTTTTTTTTTATAACAAAACACGTTGAAAAAGCTTACATTTGATAGTCGTTAAATTTTGCCTGCATTCCTTAGTAAACAGTTGATACATGCGATAAAAAGAAATAATATTAACAAGGAAAATAACATCTGTCGCTTTTTACCGCCGTATCAAACAAGGAACAAGAAACAAAAAAACAACAAAAAACAAGATGGATCTTAATCGGGTCTGGCAGATTTCTCACGTTTAACAACAGCATAACGAGGACAACTTCATACTACATCCCGATGCACTTGATTGACAAATGGATTTAAAGAGATGCAGTTACCATACACAGCAGCGGAATCTTGATAAAATATGGATATTAAACTATTATCGAAAGAATATTGTGATTGGTGTAAATAATCTATAATAATCGCTTTATGCATCGAAAAGAATACATCAACAAGTATTGTTACGCCAATAGATTGAAAAAACAATCCCACAGCCCTTAGCATTAAAATTACGCCTTCTCCGGGATCGAGATTACCACTTATAATCTGACAAGATGTTGGAATGAGGTTAATGTTTTATTTGTAGAAAATATACCCAGACGGTTTTAACACAGCGGCCCCGTGGTGCCTGGACTTCAAAATTAATTTTGTCGTTGCGCTTGTTTATTCCGATTATGTCGCCGCGACGTAAATTTCACAAGCGCTTGTAAGCTATTAATCAAATGTTTTCTACATTTGGCAAACGATAAATCAAAGCACGCACGCTCTAATCAGCTGTGTGTGAATAAAGCGCTTATACGGGGCGTTGATGGGGGTCAATCATTATTACCGGTACACTTGGTGTTAAAGCAATTAAGGTACATGCATGTTTATTGTGTGTGTTTGTTTCATTTTAGTTGTTTAGAAAATAAACAGTAATTGGTGTTTGTTGCGGTTGTGTGTAGTTTAAGTTATAATTACAATTAATTGCACTAAAAGGTCTCAATTGATCGCTCCGTCCCACTTAAGATGTTCAAACTATTTTCTCAATGGCGACTATAAATAAACTGTACCAATATTTAATGTATTCACAACACATAGAATCTTCGATTTTTACAAAATACGCCATATATACCTGCAACATTTTTAGTTTTTGTGTATGACAAAATGCTTTCGCACGTGAGAAAATTACCCCAGACATTGCTAGCAAATTATCAGCGCTCGAAATGGAAATGCTCGGTATTTCTAATATAACTAACATGATGCGTTTAAGGATTGAATGTAACAAGCATGGAGGCTTTAAACTGAGTTCAGACGCGTCTCTACGCGGAGCACCACAGTTAAACATACCACAGACTGTCCAGGAGAATCTTGTTGAAAATGGTTTTAAGATAATTGATATTGCACGCGTGACAGCGGTGTCCGAACGAACCGTTAACTGACAAATGATGCGATATGGTTTAAGCAAGCAGTCATTTTCTTCTCTTACTGATCACAACCGTGATGAATACGTTACAAAAGTCAAATAGGAATTGCTATTTTGTGATGAGATCATGATCATGCAACTCCTTCGTCAAAAAGGCTTACATATCCAGCGGTATCGTTTGAGAGAGAGCATTAAACCCAACGGGGATTTCAGAGAGAAAACACGTGGCTCTGCACCGATTGGTGGAACGTTTGCACCAGTAGAAAGCCTATTGGTTGTTTTTTTCAAAACACATGAAAAAGCCATAAGTGTGTAGTTTAAAATTGTTCTCTGATTCATCAAAATGCATACACACGAATCGACCGTGAGTTAAGTAAATTGTTCGTGTTTCTATGTCGTTACGAAATATGTAGTACAAAAACTTTTTATTAAAATATGTAACATTTTAAAAAACATATTTTGAAACCAATATTCTGGGAAAATTTTCAACACTTACATTTCAAACTATTATTTAATTCCACGCAAATAATATTGTTCGCACATTGAATGCACTAACTTGTATAAGAATTATTAAAAAAAAACACAAGTTGAATCGATATATGTCTTCAGTTGTCATTCGGTCCGTCTGTGCGTTGTTACGTTAGCCACATACCTAATAACCATGCGCAATCTCAGTTAAAAATGTTCCTCCTTTAATGAAACCTTAGATGAAGCGTTACCAAAGGGTAAAAAGAAGTATATTCATGCGTAGTTTCACCTTAAAGAGAGATATTGCCATTTTATTAGTAATTAGTCCCTTTTTAAAGCTTTCGTTAAACTTTAAATTAGATAAGTAGTATGCGGATAGAGTGAACTTCGTAAATTTGCTGCACTCCAAAAGTTTTCTAAGGCGTTAGGTTCGTTTGAAATATGAAAGTGTCTAATAAAGTGTTTGTTTCGGCTCGAGACCTCAGCAAAAAAAGGTTTAAATTTGATGAAGAGTTATACTTAGTATATCTATATATGAAAAATGTGCATATGTTTACGTAGTCCCGATTGAATGAATTGTAATTGCCCTTTAATTAAAAATGGGACAGTTAATTGAGAACGTTTTTATGGTCGAAATTCATTTACTTGATTCTAACTATTGAAACTGTATAAACTGTCCTTTTATATGGACCAACATATACTCGCAGATCGTTTCATTCCAGTGGTTCTCCATTGAATCCATTACAATGTTAACGTTTGTAGATGTTCGGGATATGTTATACTAAATGCAATTGTAATAACATTGTAGGTGAATTCCATGCCAAGCGACCATTTGAAGAATGTTAGGTTACTCAGTTTAAATGATCTATAATAGATGTATGTATTTATTTTGACCTTGCAGGCAATGATAACCCATGAAAGTGTTAGCACTTATTTCCAATGGGGTCCTTTGGTTTTGCTGAAGAGACAGCAAGCAGAAGGGACAGTATTAAGATACAAGGAATCCGAATGCGATATCCTAGCTTTTTGCGAATAGATATCTTGGTTCTTTTACGTGCTCAGTTTAAAGCACCGATACACGCGAAACTTAACTAGGTTTCATACCAGTACATCTCTAGTTGGATGGGAAACACTTGAAGCATTTCTGAAATTTCCAGTGCCCCGACCGGGGACATCTGGATTGGTAGACCAGAGTGTTACCACTCGACCACCGCACCACCCATGATAGAGTTACTGTCTCGTTTTATTGCTTAATTTCTTTACTAAATCAAAACAAAGCGATTTATCGAAAAGCGTAAATTACTTTCACGGCTATATTTGTTTTTATATATTTTGACGTGTCGTTCATGTCATATTTAGACAAAATCACATAGTATATATAAAGCTATTTGTTCAAAGTAACATATTCATTCAATGATCTCAGTATGAATTACCCGCAATATGAAAAACAATGTAATCAACGTGTAATCTGCAGCTGTCTTGTATGAACTTTAAACTGATAAATATTAAATAAATTTCTTGGAAACTATTTATGGAACAGGTCAATCCAATGTATGACAATTTTATTCGAAATACATTTTTGGCGTTGCTATATTACTTCACTGTTGTTCCTTCTTTCTATAATATGCGATTTAAAGACGATTAGGACGGCACTAAACATGCTATCAACGAAACGGAAGATATTATCATCAATGCGATTGTATGTACAAATGTTGTTTCTGTAAATTAAAAGCCATCACGAAGAAAACACGCACATATTTGATCGTGTCTTTATATCATTAATCGGGAAGAAAAATATGCTTTGACGACATTAACAATTCAATTGTTCCGTCTATTCGCCGCTTAACAATACGGGGTCTTACCCGGTGCCTGCGCGGTCAAATATGATCAGTGTATATAAATAGGATTATTTTCGTGCGCTTTGAAAAGTGCACTCTTTGCTTCCCTCAAAATTGATCTACTTTAAACCCCTCGAACCCCTCGAAAAACATACTAACGTTCAAAACAAAATGAACACGATTTAATACAAAGAGGCATAACCTGTATATATGATAAACAGTGATACAAATATTTTTCCAATGCACTTATATTTATAAGTTTCTTAAATATTCATTAAGATAACCTGTCGGCACGACTTTTCTTATGATGTAACATACTAGCATGTTTATTGGATGTTGCTATAAAACATAATTAAACACTCCACGCAAATGTCTTATTTGCTTTGTCACTTCTCCTCTCAACTGAAAATGTGGCAACATCAGGTATAACGATTAAACAACATCCTCGAGCAATAGAGAATAACAGGTTACTGTCCCATCGTTTTGTAATATATCAGGCGAGGCTTAGAATAGAATAATTTATTCGTGCCGAGCCTGATATATTACAAACGATGGGACAGTAACCTGTTTTTCTGTTTATCATACCACATTTCCCTAAAAATCTGCAAACAATTCATTTTTTTTGTATTTAAAATGTACGAATCACCGCTGATTTTGCTGATCCGGCTTTTACACGTTGACATACATGTAGCAACGGCGTTTGAAAAGACGACACGAATAATCGCTTATTTTAAACATCGTATAGCGAAAAAAGTTGTTTGCACTACGAATGGGAAGAGTATAACCGCTTTAATAATACACGTCTTGAATTGGAGATCAGGAATGGACTGCAGCGACAAATTTAATCGAACAACACACTTCACAGAATAGTTTGGAGACGCCATTTTGGAGATGTGTATTGAAATTGACATTTTGATGATGGTGTCAATATTGACATAAGCGTGTTAAAGAGTTTGTTTAAATAGTTGAGGATTAGCATACAGTAAACATTTGTCTTGACTTTCTATGCAACACTTGCTCGTGCAATGACTATATCGATATTTAAGAGTTATTGTCCCATTGATGACGTCATTTAACTTCTGTAGTGCGGGCTGTGGTGATTAAAAAAAACGTTTTTGTGATTTATGACTTTAAACTAGAATAAAATATGTATGTACTTGGTATCAAATTGTTTGTTTTGTTGAACCTGATTCATGTTGGTAGAAATTGTTGACTTCATGCAAATCCCACGTAACTCCAAACATTGACTGATATAAGAACTTCCTGTTGACCATGATATAAAAAAATATATCAGGCAACTTTATTTCAGGCAGATATCAATGCGGTGGTATGATAAAATGCAGTATCAGAAGAAAACTATGATTCAACTTGATGGTCGCGCATCTAGTGCTAATCCATCGTTAACGCATTTTGGTCAATCTCTATGGCACTAGACGTAATATTATTAATGCAATATCTCTGAGAGTGTGCGAGATTTAAAACCTTAGTCGCGTTCAAAATAGCATTATTATACTGCGATTGTTTTATATATATTAACATTCGCAATAATATAATATTGTGAACCGTATTCCACGTGAAAAGACTTTTTCAAAGTTTTTATAATATCTCAATACAACAACCCCGCCTATGCAAATGCACTTATTTAAGATAGATTATTAGTAATGCTTGATTATGTACTGATAACATATTTACTCAAGAGAAACACGTGTACGCATATGATTTACAAATTTATTTTACGAATAGTGGTACAAAGCTTATATTGTTGAGAAATCGAACCAAATAAAAGGATAACACAAAATGTAGTATTGTAATTAAGTTTTGAAACGCATTCAAGTCACAATATTGTCAATCAAATGAAGTTTTGGAGAACAGGCTTTAAAGTACTCAACAAAAAACGAGCATCAAACAACAATTTGTATTTGTCATTATGATAAATCATAATGCTTTTACGTCTAATGACTGATTTGGGACATGTTATTTCTTGAGTAACGAACAGTTTATGCACGCCTTTGCATACATGCATTTCATATATCATTGCATACATAAATTTATGTATGTCTTTGAACCAATCAGAAAGTAGTCTAAATGTTTTGCACCAAATCAATCCATTTTTTTATATAAAGTCTTGTGGTGTATGCATTGCACAGAGTTGAGAATTGTAGTTACATAACGCAATGGGTCAATTGTATATTTTTATGTAATCACATGCTTCGTTTGCATAAGAATATAACATTATACACATACATATAGTATTCATTTTTGAAAAAAATGGTGATGATGTTTAAAGTTTATATTGGTTATATATTGTCCTCAATGGGAACGCCAAAACATTGTGATTTTTGAAAATTCATTAAAATTATATTTCAACTAATTTCATTTCAGCATTGACTAAGATAAGCCATTTAAAATATGATGTATGTATAATCGTCTTTTCCTTTGTATTAAATGATACGTTTGTGTATGAATTCCATCTGGTTCCTGTTAATAAAAGGTTAAATTTTAAGGAAGTCAAGTTCTTTTCCCTTGTTTAACTTATTGCATCAAATATTCTTACATAATCGCATTATTATTTAAAAACCCAATAAGGGTTGTTATTCCAACGGATTGAACAAAGGACCCCACAGGTTTTAGATTTCATAACAAGTATGTCCCGTTCTCCAAGATTAATATGTCCACGAATGATCAGGCAGGATTGTTAAATCTGGTTCATTGTCCGTTTACATAATTAATACGTAAGTGATTGCGTCGACAACTGCAATAAATATTGAATATCTATTGTGTAACATTTAAAATGCAGTTACTGTAATTATACATTACCAATTGGAAAAAAGCAGTTTCTTAAGTACTTTTTAATACTGTTTACTATTATACTTGTAATACTTTTTACACTGTTTGAACAATTTAAAAATAAAACGCGAGTGTATCATGTAGAAAAGGGGAATGCCAATTATCATTTTGTTAAAATTTACGAGAACAGAACTGTGGACATCATATGTAAATTGGAAACGAAACAGTTCTACCACCAGTTCATTTTCTTATTCTAAGGGAAATTAAAACATAAACAAAAACGATGACTGTATTTATTAACATTCAATTAAGTACAGTGATAAATTTACTATTAAGTTATTTTGCAGAGGTATCCTAGAAATCAATCCAGCATATTGAACCCAAATGCAGAAAACAAAACAAGAAAACAGCAACATTGGAAGCCGTGATACATTCCGGTATCACGCTTGCTTACAACGAAATATGCCTGTTTTTTTATGAGGAGTTTTGCAAACGAGATATTTTTAAATCCCCATTACCGCAGTTGATGTTTATCTAAGATATTTTAAATGACACGTTTTTTTTTTAAATTGTAAATGAAGCATACGTGTATTATATTTGTATTTGATATGAGAATTGTATAAGTATTGCAACGTTTATGTCAGCAAAGTAAGCATTACTTAAATATTAACAGACATTACTATTTGAACTCGAAGTAATTATGTATTGAACAATTAATGCATACATTTAATGAAAAAGACGATATAAATTGAATTTGGAAACAAACAGAAATCGACCAACTACAATATAAGCGAAGCAATTTCTGTTATTGCTATTTTCCCTGTCAAAGTGTTTATTTAAAGTGATGTCAAACTATACGTGCGGAATTAAGGCTGCATGTGTACAACAACAGTATTTTGGGATTAGGTAAAATTAGAAAAAAAGTGTATATTCAAAGCAAGTTCGAAAATAAAGATCAATAAATACATGGTTGCATTTGATTTATCATACTAACAGTTATGTTGAGTTTGAACAAACGACACATGCTAGTTCTGCTCCCTCGATATACGGAGGACATTTCAATGTACCACATCGACCTTCGACATTGTAGAACAGAGCGCCATTAAGATCGGAATAGCTTGAATGCAGCGCCTCGGCGTTTTTGTCCATGCAGACATATCCTTTGCCTTGATGCCCATGGTACTCCCCCATCAGATATCCCTGATACTCCTTGGTCCATCCGTTGTAGCACGATGTACGGCCAGGAATCATCAAGATTGTCTTTCCGCGAGCAAGACAAACAGAACACGGTACGTCATTCTCGTAGAGATCGCCTAAAGCTGGAGGATTTTGGCCTGTTTCGTACTCAGCCCCATACATTAGTGATCTATAACCATCATTGATGTTATTGTATTTGTCATACTCAGGGTCGTTTGGCAAGCAAATGTAATCACCAGAGCCTGTGTGTTGGAAATGTCCACCGGCTGCTTGTCCGCTTTATACCATTGTCGTAGTTGTCCCGTTCGGACACGATTTCATGCCCCAGTGAATGTATGTTAACGAACTACGTTGTGCCAGCGGAGATGGCGTTGATGCACCTAAACAATAGAATATTATATATGATTATTGCTTTTTCATTTACTGTTAACAGTCTGCATTAACAACATGAGTGTACGTTAATAAATTCAAGAAATTAATACTGATGTAAAAACAACAACTCATAATGGAAACGACAATGGGACCATAACAGCATTCAGAATTTCATAGATAAAGAGCTGTACTGTTTGACAAAAAACATTTGTGTTTTTAACGGTTATATATTTTCTATTCACGCATTTACGTTTCTTACGAATTAATTTACTACGATTGTTACGGGGAATCGGTTGCGAAAATGTTTTATAATGTGAAAAAATAATAGATAATTTAACATAAAAGTACGGATTGTGTAATTCATCCAATGCAAAATGTTTCAAAAGTAGGACTTTGCAAATGTTTGTAGATTGTTCATGTTAATACCCGCGTGTTTGCTTTAAACCTTATTTTTTTTGGTCTAAACCAGGTAAGTCTCTCACAATTTTAGTTTTCAAAATGAGTTTTGAACGTCAATTTTATAATTATAAAATAATATGCTACATTAGTTATTTTGAGCTTAAGATCTCTTTTATTTGTTGTTTGGCTCTGCAATTATAGGAGTATTACTGTATTAAAACAATTCAAAAGCTGTCAATATTCGTAATGAAATTTTGAATATCCCATAACATGTTAAATATAAATAATGATTCGTCCGACAACGACATTTATGTTCTGCCTAGAATAAGCGACGCAGACCAATACATATAAGTGCATTTAAAAAAAAAACACAAAAAAATACCTTGAGATTGTCTTTCCAAAGCAACGATCCTTGCAGTAGCATCGGTTTTAAACATTTCCAGATAAATCAGTTTCCCAATAACACTATTCTCGTATTCAAACCGGTTTGGTGTATAATTTATACACGCTGGTTCTGTACAGAACACTTCGCCGCACAGTAGGTACCCCACAACAAGAAGTTCTCGAATCATGTTAAGGCTTATGTAAACTGATAACTCCTGTTGACTGCTAAGTTGTCGCTAGGTTTTCGAATTTTATATACGGGTGCACAAGGATAAAACTTGGCTTCGCATCGATTGGTAGAAAATTTACACAAGTAGAAAGCCTATTGGTTGTATTTGCACAATGCATGCGTTGTTTTGTATTGCGTATCGTGGAAAATTGTGATTGGCTATTTTTAGATTTTGCATTTTTATTCGTTCACTATTTGCTTATGTTTCAATAAAATTGTTCTATCTACTGCCGATGATGTGTATTAAAAAATTGTGCGATAGGCGACGATGATATGTGATTAATGTTTATCAAAATTTGTAATTTTTCAGAAACCTGTTTTTGAAACCAATATTTAATAGAAATAATAATGAAACAATAATATCTCACATTATTAATAAACCCCTTTACGAATATTAGTTTTCTTCATCTTGAATTCTCTAAAATGTATAAGAATCAATACCAAAACAATTGTAAGTGTATGTGTGTTTAGTTTGTGTTTTTGAGAACATTTCTACGATTATTTACCGCAATATAATAATGTAGCAGTTTTTTGTGATTGACCGTGTACTTAGGGATGAGTTAAAGTATAGTTGGTAGTTCACAGTAACTGAATATTGTTTGTTGACATATTATTTTGTTCTATGATCTACAATATTTTTAATTCACAAATATATAAGATAATGACATTTTACATGAAATTCGGACAAACACAGGGAACGGGAGATTTATAAAACTCCTGTTACAAAAGTTATAAAAGCAACAAAAGTCCGGTTTTTGTTTTCTCCCATCCTGAAACTTAAATTCATACACCATAAATTGTATACATTTAAATTATGTTGTTAGCAATGTGACTGACTATATTGTCGAAAGGATGCAAACAACACACCGGTTTAGTATGTATGTCAGTCTGAATTATCATTTTGTTATACGTTTCGAAGTTAAATTCCACGATAATCGTTGCCGTTCTACTCGATGTCGGTCTATGGGTCTTTCTTGCCGTCTTTCCTCAGTCAATAAGACCCGAATCGGAAATAATATATTTAGCCCCACGCAAGGGTGTACATTGTTAAGTAGTTTCACTCCAATGATATTTAAGTCAATTATTGAAATTGATAAATATTAAGACCTTTTTTATTTAGCATTTGGTTCCCACGCAAGATTCCATGAATTAATTATACGCCTTTGATGAGATTTAATATGAAGCATCCTTAAAGGATGACCACATGCTTAGCCGCAGTTAATTTCGCTGTAATGGTTTAATGGTTTGTTCGTGGTTGTGTTACTCTTTGAATAAAAATAAGTTTGCTTGAGATATCGGATACTAATTATCTGAATTTAAGACTAAATTATATGAAGCATCCTTCAAATGTGAAATAACGATTGTTGTCATGTCGTTCGGCGTCAATCGCTTTTAGGGACGACTTTCAATTTTAGTTCTGACATGCAGATATTATCAGTTCTAATTTATTTATTCTTTCATGAACTTATTATCCTGTAGACATAATTTGATTTCATACAAAAACTCGAATATGTATCACCTAAATTAAATGGGACTGTATTCAGCATCCCCAAAAATTTCGGGTAAGCACATATTTTTAAGTTGTTTTGCTCTAATGAATTTTTAGATAGTCATTGTCCTTCGATAAATAGCATGTATTTATTAATTGCTTGTGTCAGCTCTATATCTCTTGAATGTATTATCCGAATGTGTTTTAACGTATTAAGTAGATAAGTTGCATGTCAATAGATTGAACATGTGCAGAACTTTTTCAGGTAAAAATCAGTGTCTTAATACCTCCAATTTAATGAAACTTAATGCAATTTTCTAAAACAAAACAATTGATAGGTACAATTACCTGTCCATCTTAATTCTTTAATGACTTGAAGTTTGACTGTGTAATGAACAAGTTGTAAACGTATCATAAGTTTATTCTAAAACAAAATGTGTTTGTGAAACTCTATGTCCCCCATATATTTGACCTTTGATCTTAACCTTGACCTTTCACCACTCAAAATGTGCAGCTACATGAGATACAGATGCATGCCAAATATCAAGTTGCTATCTTCAATATTGCAAAATTTGAACTTTGACCTTGACATTTGACCTTGAAGGATGACCTTGACCTTTCACCACTCAAAATGTGAGATACACATGCATGCCAAGTATCAAGTTGCTATCTTCAATATTGCAAAAGTTATGGCCAATGTTAAAATTTGACGCAAACAAACCAACAAACCAATACACAAAATGTCAAAAACAATATGTCCCCCAGTACAGACTGGGGACATATAAATGTGGGCGTTGTTATGTTCCTTGTTAGTTTGTTCCTTCTTCCCATATTGTGAGATGTAGACACGATTAGAACTGCAATAAACAAGATGCAATTAAACGCAATAAATGATCATCGATAAGATTGTATCTGCATATGAGATTTCTGCCAAAACATAAAAAACCTAAAGAAACGGCTTTGATAGTTTTCTTATATTATTTTTCGGGAAGGAAAATCAAATTTGACAACACAAACAAAGACACATTTCGTCTCTACGCAATTTAATAATGCAGGGCTTTACCCGGCGCCGTTCCGGTTGTAGTCCGAAATATTGATTATCAGTTTAGATCGGTCGTGTTATATCCGTCCGAACTCAAAGTGATCTCGTTGCCGCAGTCAAAATTGATCTACTTCAAAACAATCATACACAATAAATGTTCCCACGATTTTCTTCAGGTGGCATCACCTCCTTTGTTTGCAATATGATTAAAATTGATACTAATATTTTTTCAACTCTCTGAAACAATTAGTTCCTTAACTGTTTATTGTTATACCCTGTCGAATGGGCTTTAAAAAAATTAAGTTTACTTGCGTGTTAATTTGATGTTGCTTAAAACGTAATTAGAGACTATAGGCAAGTGCCTGATTTGCTCTGTAATTTCTCCTTTAACTGCAAATCATACAAAGTAACGAGCTCCGACTCCAGATGACAATTATGAAGGTCCTCGAGCAAAATGCTTATTATAAGATAATACGATACAACTTGATGATAACTTCCAGTGCTTCTCAATGGTACACGCATGGTAATCAATCTATATAAAACGCGGCACGATAATATTAACGCCTTTTCTGTGTGATTGCATACAATATTGCATTCCAAATACGATGAAGACATGTATTATAAAACGGTTGTTGTTTGTTGTTTTTGTTTGGAAAATAAACATTGCAATACAATAGTTTTGTGAAAGTGCGATTGCATACATCATCAATCGAGTTGTTTTTACATTTTTTGTTATAGCTTAACTCCAAAACAAAGTAGAAGCAAATGCACTTATTTCAATTCGATTGTAACTGCACAACACTTAACGTGTGCTGTACTACGTACAAAGATACCATATTCACTAAACGCAAGCAAGTCTACTCATATGACTAAAATAGTATTATGCTTCATATCAATACAATTTGGTTGTCTATACTCTCTTATCCATATGTATAGTTGTACAAAGAATATGCAGTTAAAAATCGTACGAATTTATGCAGCTAACAATACACTAAAAGTGCTGCTGGTGATATCTGTTCTCACAAAACAACAAATTTGTACTTTATATTTTGGTAAATTCTTATATATACATTAACGTCGAATACTGTACTGTGGTCAAGTGATTGCTTTGAGTATCGAACAGTTTATCAATGCTTTTGCGTAGAAATCCAGCATGTAGTCTCAAGGCTTTGCACCTTATCGTTTCAATCATTGTATGTATTTTCCAGAATTGTTACTACGTCAGACACTAAAAATCAATTGTATAATTTTATCTTATCACATGGCCTCATTTTGATAAGAAGATTTAATTATAAACAATACTTCAGTATGAATCTTGTGTTACCAAAACATGTTGACAGAGATAACATATGACATTCGTTATATTTTTTTCCGCATTCCTTAGTGAACAGTTGTAACATGCGATAGAAGGAAATAACAGAAACAATGAAAATAACATCGGGCGCTTTTTACCGCCGTAATAAACAAGGAACAAGAAACAAGGAAAATACGAAAATATGGGCCCTGAATCGTGTTTGAAAGATTTCTCACGTGAAACAACGGCAATACGGGGACATCTTCCTACTACATCCCGATGCACTTGATTAACAAATTGATTAAAAGAGACGCAGTGACCCTACACGGCGGAACGCCGATAAAATATGATGATTAAACAATTATCGAACGACTATTGTGATTGGTGCAAGCATTCCTCATTTCAGATTGCATTTGATTAGCTATTTATATATTGTTATCCCCACGCTTTTTGAAAAAAAGGTGGGGATATTGTGGTTATCTCCGCCGTCCGTCCGTCTGTCTGTCTGTCTGTCTGTCCGTCCGTCCTGGCCACTATCTCCTCCTACACTAAAAGCACTAGAACCTTGAAACTTACACACATGGTAGCTATGAGCATATGTGCGACCCTGCACTATTTGGAATTTTGATCTGACCCCTGGGTCAAAAGTTATAGCGGTTGGGGTGGGGCCGCGTCAGAAATTATCACTCATTTTTTTAGGTTATTTTACATTTACTTCTTTATTTCTACACCGATTCACTTCAAATTGATACTGGACCTCTCTTATGACAATACGGTCAATCTCAACCATGCATGGCCCCATTCCCAACCCTGGGGCGCCCCGCCCACATAGGCCACACCCACCAAAATTTTCCATTTACTATAATTTTTTCATTTCTACACGGATTCACTTCAAATTGATACTGAACTTTTGTGATGACATTAGGGTCAATCTCAACTATGCATGGCCCCAATCCCAACCCTGGGGCGCCCGCCCACATAGGCCACACCCACCAAAAAATTCCATTTACTATATTTTTTTCATTTCTACACGGATTCACTTCAAATTGATACTGAACTTCTCTTATGACATTAGGGTCAATCTCAACTATGCATGGCCCCATAACCAACCCTGGGGCCCCGCCCACATAGACCACACCCACCCAAAATTGCCTTTACTATAATTTCTTCATTTCTACACCGATTCACTTCAAATTGATATTGAACTTCTCTTATGACAATACAGTCAGTCTCAACTATGCATGGCCCCATTACCAACCCTGGGGCGCCCCGCCCACATAGACCACACCCACCCAAAATTGCCTTTTACTATAATTTCTTCATTTCTACACCGATTCACTTCAAATTGATACTGAACCTCTCTTATGACAATACGGTCAATCTCAACTATGCATGGCCCCATTACCAACCCTGGGGCCCCGCCCACATAGACCACACCCACCCAAAATTGCCTTTTACTATAATTTCTTCTTTTCTACACCGATTCACTTCAAATTGATACTGAACTTCTCTTATGACAATATGGTCCCATTACCAACCCTGGGGCACACCTAGGTCAAACATTCGGCGTGGGGATACGCGTCGGCCTCTGCCGCGCCATTTCTAGTTTATTTATGAATGGTGCTGCGTTTGAATCTAATGGGTTTGTGTATTTGCCGTTTGAGTGTTTTCCATATGTTTTCTGTTCACAAAATGGTTTACTTTGCAGAAGTAAAGTGAATTTTCCGATGTACACTTTCGGCACAAAATGTACTTCACACATTTTCCAAATGATTAAAATAATCGCTTTATGCATCGAACAAATACATCAACAAGTATTGTAACGCCAATAGATTGAGCAAACAATCCCGCAAGAGCTTGTTTTATAAAATACAATATTTCGGATTATTTATCATCTTAGCTATGCAAATGCATTTTCCAAAACCATGTGTAACCATTTGAATATAGCCGTTACTTTAATATACATTGACCGCGGCCTGTTTACGTAACTTTAAGCGATTATTTGATGATTCAAACGTAAATATTTACCTACTTATGTTTGCGTTGTCCATAAGTGTACATTTAAACAGTATTGGATGTATACAAAACATTGTATTTTGTTATCTTCTCTTAAACTTATATGAGTATGTATTCATAAAGAGAAATTACTAAGATCTTGAACATCTCTAGATTATTTAAATGTTGATAATCAAATATAAATTTTACAAGTACGAGAGCTGGCCAATTTAAAATGAACTAAAGAAATCCGTGTTTTTTCAAGAACATGCACGGTTTTCTCGAACCATTGTTGTTTTAGCAGTTGTGTAATATACTATACTTCAATGTACATCCAATTTGTCAATAATATTAATAAACATGCCTCGGAAGAAAATTAGTGAAACGGTGAAGGGCAATGTTTTAGGCCTTTTGAGATGCAAATGCAGTTGCAGAAGCATTCAAAATGGACTGAAAAATATGGGCCATGATATTTCTTTGGGAAGTATACGGAATACTGAATATTCGAAATGACGCTACTTTACAGCGCAGTACAACGCCTGGTGGTGCTGCAAATTCAACTTCAAGTAGACGTCAATATAAGGTCACACCTGACGTCGTATGCAAAATTCGTCGCTGGATCTCTAAAATCAATCCGCCGACCCATTGGGCACAGGAACGGACATTGGACTGTGGCATTGAACACAGGAACAGGTAACAGTATTCTACATCATCAGGAATGTTTTGACAGCAAAACTACGGAAGAAGTGCTAGGTTCATCAGCTCAACGTGGTACAGATTCAGAAGCGCAGGGGCAGGTCTTGGAAGCTTTATCTAAAGCTTTAATGTGGCAAGTGGAGAGATTTTGTTACATCTGACGATGCGATGTTTTATCTTGGTGGAAGTTATGGAAGATGAAGAGTATGTTATGTCAGAATCGGAGAAAACATTGGCGATTAACAGAACTTTGTAAAACGTGATGCGTTTGCCCGTGGCTTCATTGCGTGGGCTGCTGTATCGTCCAGAGGTAAATCAGTGATCAGAATAATCCCAAAGGGACCAAGGTAAATAGAATACAATATCATTAAATTTCTGAAACCATTTATACGAAAGGATGTCCCGAGACTCTTTCCGGAGGGTAAACGACAGTTACATAAACGACAAGTCAACTCACTTTCTGGTCTCAAAAGAACTCGAAAGGACGAATGGCGCAAAGTGGAACAAACTACATGTACCATCAACAAGACTTTTAAATCGTGGCCAAAGCGTTGCAGGATGATTAACCATTGCCATGTATCTCATATTGAGCATTTGTTGCAATAAAATGTATTTAGATTAAAAATTATTCATGTTTTTGTTTTGTTTATCATAAAATTGGGTAGCTCTCGTATAAACCAACTTATATGTGACTTAGAAGCGGATGTGTCATTTAAGTATTAATCAGGTGATATTGACATTCATTTAGCTGACACTATATATATATATATATATATATATATATATATATATATATATATATATTATTAAAGTTCTACCAATGCCATGTTTTGTTCACATAGTGAACATGCATATATTTCTCATGGCGTCATAATGACGTCAAAAATATGGTATAACAATTCCTACAAAATCAGAATAAGGAGAAAATGTTAAATCATTGTTGTTATTTTGTTTTAAAAAACGCTATGCATATTAGCAGATGCCGTTGGTATGCAATAAAAGGAATATACTCCTAACAGCTTACCCCTTATACAAAGCTATTATCTTTTATGTTCGACTCAACGTTATTTAATTGTTTGAACATGTAAATTATTAACAAAATAATAAGTTGTGTATTTTTTGCTATTCCTTTAAACATAACTATATTCAAGGACGTTGAAATTAAATTTCACTGTTATTGTTGTTAACCTTTGAAGCCAAATTATGATGGTTTACTGTTTATTTTTATTTATTTTTCTTTCTTCGTTGGGATTTCGAAACGAGAATAACACCATTTTAACCAATAGGAACTTATAATTTTCATTCGTTTTATTTGCATAATAGTTAACTCGCCATTTTGACCCAGCCTAAATTGAGCCTGTTAAGCATAGTCTTGCTGTCTGCTGTGTTGTTATGCTCCGGGAGAAAAACAAAGATTTAAGATAGGAAAAAATGTGACCGTTCATTAAAGTGATATTATGGGCATTTTTCAATGTTCAATTGAGCTGAACAGAATTAACAGGTCAAAAGAGTCAGTTAAAATGTGGTTACTGACCAATCATCTGCAACCCATCTTGCTACCAGTTGTTTATAAAAACTATATTTTATATTCGATATCTTACGTGAATGGTGAGTCCTGTAAGCCGAAATGATCCGTCAAACAAAATTGTGTCTTTGTGTCGTATGAACGAATCTGCACTAAAACTAAATTTAGTATCACATCGTACATGCATGATCAGTTGTCAAACGAAAGTACGGTTGATATTCAAATGCATTCTTTTTCTCTTTCCGGGATATTGTTTTAGTATGTTGATGCTGCATTAACAAATATAAGTGTATATGAAGTGAAAACACCAAAAATAAACAACGGTTGCGATAGACACCTATACACTGTTAGATGCCCATAATATCACTTTAAAAGTAAGGCCAATAATAGTTTATACACGTTCATGTAACGGTACACTCTTTTCGACGAATAAAACTGTTGTTTGTTTCTAGTAGAAATTGTGTTTTAAAAGATTAATTAGCTCATAGTGGTATATGTCATTTTAATGAAAGAAATTGAACCATTTAGTGCTTCATACATATGAGACAATGTCGCTGATACATAGGTTGTGTAGGTAAGAGAAGTAAATCGAGAAACATGTATTGACAGGAAGCACATGGACAAACTTACGCACTGAAAAAATAGCTTTGAATGTTTCGAAATTTTTTACAATTTTCTTCCGCGATTCCGTCATTATTTTGCAAAAGAAGAAATATATTGGTCAAAATATAGTATGCCCCTTTTTTATATACATTTGGTATCATGTGTGAAAAACTGTTGGTTGAAAGATAAGTGACAAAAAACTGTTATGTGGTAATATTTTACATAATTTCGCTTTTGAACTAACTTAGAAGACTATTCGTTTGTTTGCCACCCAATAAAATCAAAAACGTCTATTGTTCTGACGATGTCCAGGCAGCACTTGAACATCGATCTGCACAGTCCACTTATCAATTTTGCTCAGATGACATCGCCCAAAAAGCAAACTCTTACGCGCGGGCACATCCGTTGTTTTTCTCTAACTTTGAGTAATATATAAATAACGAAATTATTCAACACAACGCGCAAACATATTTACGGAAAACGATATTCACCTTTCAATGCGAATAAGTCACGATGAAGGTGTCAATAAGACGTTTATGTTCAGCGTATGATTAAACAAACTGAAGGGACTTGGTACAATATATATTGAACACTGGGCGATTACATGGAATGTTCTAGAACCAATGACACGGAAATGTCTATGCATTGCAATGTGGACGAAGAAGACGACTATATCAAGCACGGCGATAAAAGTGATGAGGATGTTCGTAATGACTATGATGATACTCGTTAATAACAATGAGAACGTACTAGCTTATTCAAAGTATTGGTATGATAGCTAGAAAATATGTGTTTGCTTTATGCATTTAGCTTGCACACTAATCTCAGAGGACTTTTGATTAAACATATTGTTTGAAATATGTTTTAATTGTATTTATATAATCAAATACTTTTGCCAGCAAAGCAAACTGCAGTCAAAACAAGTTGCTGTTTTTTTTCCTGAATGACCATGTTAACAGCAGAGTAATTTTGCTATTTATTTAATGCTATGATATAACTTGTATACTATGTTGTAATTACTGTGATGCAATAAAAGATTTGAATGTTAAACCAACCCAAACAACTCAAACAAAATAGTCAAACCCTTAACTCAGGTTACATTATTTCTTATAAAACACGATTGGCAGGATATGCCATAATAGTATGAAGCTGTAATCAAAATCATGTTTTACAACTATGGGGGTCATAATGAAATGATGGTTTTTGTCAACGTGTTTAAACCAGTCTGATACCCACTTCCTTGTGATCAAAGTGAAGTCGGTTGGCGAAAATTATTAAAAATATTTTTTGCAATTTTATGGGTTTAAAGTGTCCATTAAATTGTATGTGATATAGTAATAATATTGTATATAATAATTGGGTGTTGCTTATAATGATCGGTATATATTCAGATTTTTTTTTTCGTTGTTTTATAAAAAAAAGAATACACTGATTTTTGGATTCTTGACTGAAACAAGAAGACACAAATCATCAAAGTGATTCAAAGGTTGGGAATTCTGTATGCTTAGGCGGTTTGTACAAAATACGAGATTTGCAACATATGGTCATGACGTGACGTCGTGGCCCACTATAGCGCTTTAACTAACGCCAATTCACAATTGGTCGACATTAAAGTATGCGAGTTGAACACCGTAAATTATCGAATGCACACTTGTTTGTTTCATACACATTGCTATATACGATACAAGCTGTAATGTCCATAGAATCACAATCGTCATTAATACGCTGTTTTACTACTACAAAATTAAGAAACTATCTATCGCTTCGAAATCCTTTCTTAACGGCAGGTACACACATACAAAAATAGAAACCACCCGAACTATATAACTATACAAATTAATGTAAAATTGAAAGCGATTAATTGTATTTGAACATATGAAAATTGGATTTCAGTACAACGGTATGAAAATCGGAAATAATCAAATGTATTTGTGTTTTAATACAAATGTTAGTTGTCTCCAGGTGCATATGTTCTCATTTATATAAGAGCAAAATATTTTGTGTGACGAAATAATATCTATAATCCATTCCTTTCAAACAGAACACCACCTATACACGTAAAATGATTAATACTGGGATTACCGATTTGAAAGGTTGACGCGCGTCATTTTAGTCAAATGTACCTATGCAGGCGGAACATAAAAACATGATCGGCTACATGTGATGCGTAAATATAATTTTACACTCATAATGTTAGTAAAGTATTGTCGTAAAAATCTGAGAGCTTTTAAAATGATTAAGGGATAGGCTTTAAAGTGTTTATTATACAATGAAAAATGGTCCACCTATGTTTACATGTCAAGTAAGCATCGCCAAACGCATCGGAGTATACACATGTTTTACCCTTTTAGATATGTCGCACAAACGTCGAAGCGCCCTGTCGGTACAATGAGTCGCAAAGGGAATACTGAATGTAAAAAGGGAAAAAAGTATGATTGTAGACATTTTGTTCGTCAAAGTTAATGCACTCTGTCGATATTATACATCAATTAAACACAATAATGGTTACATACTGAATGTGATAAAGATGTTCTATTTAAAATTCGGTCTTTTAGCCCAGTGCTATTTTATGTCGCAATTCAATTCCAAACTGCTCTACTCTTTCAGCCCAGTGCTATTTTATGACGCAATTCAATACCAAACTGCTCTACTCAAATGTTTTGTAATAATTTTGTTCGAGTACAAGTTTGTTCGTATGAATGAATGAAATTCAGAATACACAAGCGTCCCATTTTCTGGTAATATATGGTGAATGATTCAGATATTGTAAACTTATCGAAATGTTGAACATATAAAATGTACATTTTCTATGCATTGAAACGTATTGAAATGCGTAAGAATTTAAATTATGACAATTGAAGCTAATCTTTAAAACCTATGCATTGTTTTGCATAATTTTATTCGCCGTTTTACCAAATTTATGTATTTTATAATTTTAGAAATATTTTTTGCAGTGCATCGATATTAAATAGTGCAAACGAACACTTGCATACGCAATTTGCATGTAGAAAAAAAATGTAATGCCTCGCATGTGTTGTTCGTTATAGAAAATCATGTGTGCTACAGTTACACGGTTTTCCTTGTTAATTGTTGTATAAATGTCATTTGAGAGAAGTATTATAGGAATGTTGATTGAGCCCACATTTAGAATGTTTCGGCAAGTCATATGATTCCTTAAAAAGAATCAAATGTGAATCTAGATAATCTGCATTTGAGCCTGATGTACTTTATGAAGATAACAGCAGCATAGGTGTTTGGAAGATAATTGAAAAAACGCGATTACTTATCCTCGAATGAGTGTCGAATGAGATAAGTGTTCATATATTTCTGACATACGACTGTTTAAGTATTTATTAAAACCTTATAATTTTAACGTCACAATATGTATATATATTTTCATATCATCTTTTAATAATAAATGTTTATATTTTTGATAAACATCAGCTTATACAGAAGGTTTAGCTTAAAAATATATAACGCAAGTACATCATATACATAAAGGGAAATGGGAATATACGGCTATCTACGCTCAATTCTAATAAACGAATTTTGTTAAAATATACTATAACACATGCAGACATCAGCTGTTAATTCGAAATAAGACAGTTCTCTACCACCAGATCATTTTCATATTCTAAGGCAAATTTAAAATAAAACACACACACACGCTAGGATACACCTATTTATTAGTATAACTTAGACTACAATGATCATATAAATGTAAAGTTCTTTGGCAAAAGTTTCTAAGAAAAGTATGCGGCATATTGACAACGCATGCAAACTTTGGAACATCATCATAGAATAGCCTCGATATAATCCGGTATCATCCTCGGTTTTGAAATTACTCATAAAACTTATAACGAAATGTGCATACTTTTCTGAAGATGTTTGCAGAAGATAAATGTATTTACAAATCACCGTTACCGCAGTTGATGTAGATCTCCTTCGACATTCTAAATTACACGAAATCTTATTGTATTTGATTGAAGAACTTTGTTAGATCAATGTCAATACCTGTAAATCAAGCACTACTAAATATTAATATGCGTTATTATGTAAAGCAGAAGCAATGAAATATTAAACACGTATAGCCTACAAATACTGCATTAGCTATGCAAGTGATGTTATTGCTTTTGTCTTTTCTTAAATGTTTTACAAAACTTATAGGGATATAAAAGTATGCGTACGTAATCGAATATGTATACATACTGTTTTGGTGTCAATAGCTTTATTTTACGACAAGGTAACATTAGAAAGATAAATATTCAAAGCAAGTTTGAAAAATAAGATAAATGAATATAATGTTGTATTGCTTTTATCATACGAACATTTATGTTGTGTTTGAACAAACGACACAGGCTAGTTCTGCTCCCTCGATATACGGAGGACATGTCAATGTACCACACCGACCTTCGACATTATAGAACAGGGCTCCATTTAGGTCGCCAAAGCTGGAATGCAGCGCCTCGGCGTTTTTGTCCATGCAGACATATCCTTTGCCTTGATGCCCATGGTGCTCTCCCATTAGGTATCCCTGGTACTCCTTAGTCCATCCGCTTTAGCAAGATGTGCGTCCTGGTATCATCAAGGTTGTCTTTCCTCGAGCAAGACAAACAGAACACGGTACGTCATTCTTGTGGAGATCGCCTAAAGCTTGGGGATTTTGGCGTGTTTCGTACTCAGCCCCATACATCAGTGATCTAACGTCATCATTGATTTGATTGTATTTGTCATACTCTGGGTCGTTAGGCAAGCAAATGTATTCACCAGAGCCTGTGTGTTGGTAATGTCCACCGGCTGCTTGTCCGCTGTATATCATCGTCGTAGCTGTCGCGTTAGGACACGTTTTCATGCCCCGGTTAACGTACGTTGACGCACTTCGTTGTGTCAGCGGAGAGGGCGTGGACGCAACTGTACAGTAAAGTATTATATATCATGTATTATAATCCCATAACATTTATAATAAACTACAATAATAACATGATTGTATGGTTATAAATGAAATGTATTCGAACTGATATAAAACCAACTGACAGTGAAAATGACAATGTGACCTTTACAAGTTTTCGGAATTTCATACATAAATAAACAAGTTATATGATTTATTCATGAATTTATGTTTTGTATGATTAAATTAACTGCGATTGCTGTATTCTATAAGAAATCGGTTAGGAACATATGTTCTTATGTGAAAACATAATAGATGATCTAAAAAGATAAGTCATTCATCCAATTTAAAATGGTTTAGTAGTAAGACTTCGCAAATGTATGTTAAGTGTTTATGCTTAAAGCCTTAATTTCTCTAGGTCTCAACCAGGTAAGTATCTCGTTAAATATTGTTTATTCAAAATGCGTTGTTATAACATGAGCATCGGTTTCATTATGATACAGATAGTTCAGGTGCTTTTGATGTCCTTTTGGGCTGTTTAATTGTGAAATAATACGAATATTTATGTTTCAAAACAGCCTAAAGATGGAAATATTTGTAAAGAAATATGGAATATCCAGTAAATAATGAGCAACAACAGTAACTGCATTAAAACTTAAAATTTCGAACTTAAGCTATTTAGAATTAGCGACACAGAACAATAAGTATGAGTTTTTATTTAATAAAACATTACCTTGAGATTGTCTCCTAAGCAGAAATCCTTGCAGTAGGGTCAGCTTTGAAATTATCCAGATAAATCAGTTTTGCAAGAACACTATTCCTGTATTCAAACCTGTTTGGTGTATAATTTATACACGCTGGTTCTGCACAAAACACTTCGCCACCCAGTATGTATCCCACAACAAGAAGTCCTCGAATCATCTTAAGGCTTATGTCGACTGATAACTCGTATATGACTGCTAAGTTGTCGTTAGGTTTTCGATTTTTATACGCGGTTGCATGCGGATGAAACGTGGCTTTGCCCAGATTGGTGGACAATTAAGACGAGTAGAAAGCCTATTGGTTGTACTGGCACAATGCATGCGTTGTTTCGAAATGCGAGTCGTTGAAAAAATGTTTTTGCAATTTAAATACATTCGATTGTTTGATATGTTCTAATGTTGCTAATGTGTCTATAAAATTGAACTTTCTACTGCCGTTGATGTGTATTTAAAATTGTTAGACGATTAACTAAAATCAGTACACAAATATTAAATGGGATCTTACGCAAATCCTCCATTCTTCACTTTTCTAATGTATGTAGATTTTGCAATAACAAGAGAAGTAAAAACCCGCATCGGTTAAGTACGGACACCTTTCCATCAGTTGAATTTCATCTAGAATCCAGAGTAACACCGAGATAAGGCAATTGAATACCCTCGTGAAGCCTGTTCTACTCTACGGAGCAGAGACACGTGGAACTAGTGTCACCTATATAAAGAAAATCAAGGTCTTCATCAAAACCAGCCTCAAGAAGACCCTTAAGAGTTTCTGGCTAAACAAGGTTCTTGGTCAAGACTCAAGCAGCAACCGGTTGCAGAAGAATCCTTTACAGACGACTGCATCCAATATGGCAAGGCAATCTCTCATCTGTAACCCACAATTGAACAGGTAGTAAGGCGGCCTAGAACCTAGTATCTCTGAGACATTGATGCAGATGACAAGCAGCTGGGCAAGACCTGCCCAGATGCGAGACGCCTCGAGAAACTTGGTTGGCGGCATATGTCCAAGACCGCAGGCAACGATATTACGAGATGTTTTATTTTTATCAAAATGTGTTTTTTCTAAAACATTTTTTTTTGAAACCGATATTCAATTAAAATAATTATGAAACAATAATATCTCACAATATTAATATTATTTTTCTTCATATTGAATGCTCTTGCATGTATAAGAATCGTTACCAGAGTAATTTTAATTTGTGTTTTTGAGAACATTTCTAAGATTATTTATCTCAATATAATAGTGTAGTCATTTAGTGATTCAATATTAGTTCAACGTAACTAAATATTATTAGATAACACATTATTTCGTTCTATGACTTACAATATTTTTTAATGCAAAAATATATTAGATAATGACATTTTACATGAAATTCGGACAAAGGCCGGGAACGGCAAAGTTATAAAACCCCTGTCACCAAGGTAATAAAAACAACGAAAGTCCGAATTTTGTTTGTACCCATCCTGAAAATAACACGCAAACACCACAAATTGTGTACATTTAAATTATGTTGTTAGCGATGTGACTATATTTTCAAAAGAATGCAAAACAGAATAAAGGTTTAGTATGTCCGACTGAATATTCATTTTGATTTATTTACGTTAATACGTGAATTTGTACGATAATCGTTGCCGTACTACACGATGTTCGACCGTCGGTCTTTCTTTCCGTCTCTACATCCTTACATTCGTCACACACGTCCTGTCCGCACGAAAGCTTAGTCAATAATGACCCGAAATTGAAAGCAAATGATATATATATATATATATATATATATATATATATATATATATATATATATATATATATATATATATATATATATTTATATATATATATATATAGCCTCACTAAATCTTGGAAAGAAGTTCATTGTTAAATATGACATTTGAGTGAAATATTGCCCTTAGATTGAACAAATACATTTTTATTGAGCATTCTGTTCCCACGCAAGATCCATGAATTAATTATACACTCTTTGATGAAGTTATATGAAGTATCCTTAAAAGATAACCACATCCATATTCGTAGTTAATTTAGCTCCAACGATTTGTTCGTGGTTGTGTTGCTCTTTGAATAATGCTTGAGATATCGGTTTCTAATGATCCGAATTTAAGTACAATTAATATGATACATCCTTCAAAGATAAAATAACGCACGTTGTCACGTCGTTCGGTGTCAATCGCTTTGAGGGCCTACTTTCAATTTTAGCTCTGATTATGGTGGAAATGCGGGTGTTATAAGGTGGTTCTACTCTATTTATTCTTTCATGAACTTATTAACCTGTATACATAATTTGATTCCATGCAAGATGTCGAATATGTATCACCTAAACTTACTGTATTCAGCATCCCAAAAATTGTGGGCAATCGCATATTGTTTAGTTGTTTCGCTTCAATGAGTTTTCATATAGTACTTGTACTTCGATAAATAGCATGTTTTGTATTAATTGTTTGTTTCTGCTTTATATCTTTTGAATGTATTATCCGAATGTGTTTTAACTTGTTTAGTAGATAAGGTGTATGTAAATAGATTGAACACGTGCAGTGCTTATTTTCTGTTAAAAAGGTATTTTTAGGTCGTTCCATTTCAAAAGACTTTCAGGGAATTATTGACTTCGTTTAAATGTGACTTGTGTATAGCTGTTCAGGACCTTTGATACTCAAAGGCAAATAAAAATTGCATTTAAGAAGCTTTAATTCCAAGGGATAATGCGCATATTTTTAGTTGTTCTATTGATTGTTCGTGGAGTTGTTGCCTCATTTCGTTGTGTCCTTGCTTTCAATTGTATACACTGAAAAAACGCATTGTCGAAGAGAACCCTTCACTTGCACGGATGTTCTGTTTATTTGGACAGGCGTTTTGTTCACCCTGGAACCTACTAGCATATTGTATACTGTGGGTGCTTTTTAATAGTATAGCCATTCGAATTTAACAGAAAGACTATTCCCCAAATACGTTGCCGCCAAATATAAACAAAACAACTGACAGCTACAATTGCCTTTCACAGACTAAACAATCTTAATTATTTAATGACTTATTTATTGACTGTGTAATGAACAAGTTCAATAGGTAATGGTTACCAGCATTTCGGGGCAAAATTTGACCAATTGTTATCTAAAAAATTGTTTGCGTTGTTATGTTACTTGTAAGTTTGTTCCTTCTTCCCATATTGTGAAATGTAGAGACGATTAGAACTGAAATAAACAGGATAAAATGAAACGCAAGATATTATAATCAAAAAGATTTTATCTGCGTTTAATGTTTCTGTCAATATAAAGCACTCATAGAAAGTAAACGCCTTTTACAGTTTCCTTATATTATTTTTCGGGAAGGAAAATCATATTTGATGACACAAACTAAGAAACATTTTGTCTCTACACATTTTAATAATGCAGGGCTTTACCTGGCGCCGTTCCGGTTGCAGTCCGAGATACTGATAATCAGTTTGCATGAGTCGGATTATATCCGTGCGTACTCAAAGTGCTCTTGATGCCGCAGTCAAAATTGATATAATTAAAAACAATCGTACACAAGCAATGTTCCCATGATTTACAACAGGCGGCATCACCTCCTTTGCAATATGATTAAAAGAGATACATATATTGTTTTCAACGCATTGATACCATTACTTCCTTAACTGTTCAGTGTATCAATCTGTTAACACGGCTTATAAAAATATTAAGTTCACGTGTGTGTTAATTTGATGCTGCTTAAAACATAATTAGAAATTCCAAGCATGTGCCGGATTTGCTCTGTAATTTCACCTTTAACAGAACATGATATAAAATCACGTGCCCCCAATGCCAGGTGACAAATGATAAAGGTCCTTGAGCAAAATTCTTATTTGAATAAAAAAACATACAACTTGATGATCGTACAAGCATCATATACGCGCCTTTTCTGTGTTATTGTACGAGTTTTTTTGTAAGTAGTTCACTACAATATTCGCATTCCAAATAAGATAAAAACACGTATTATAAAACGATTGTTGTCTGTTTTTGTTTTTTTTTGAAAATAAACATTGCAATGAACTAATTTTGTGACAGTGCGATTGCAAACAACATCAATCGAGTTTTTTTACAGTTTTTGTTATAGCTTAACTCCAAAACAACGTAAAAGCAAATTCACTTATTTTAGGTCGATTGTAACTGTACAACACCTAACGCGTGCTTTATTATGTACCAAGATACCATATATACTAAACGCAACCAAGTCTACTCATATGACTAAAAATAGTATAATGCTTCATATCAATACACTTCGGTTGGTCTATAACCTCTTATCCATACGTATAGTGGTACAAAGCATATGCAATTTAAAAGATCGTACGCATTAATGAAACCTAACATTGCTGACCAAAACGTGCTGCTGATGATATCTGTACTCACCAATAAACAAATTTTTACTTTATATTTTGGTAAATATATATTTTGGTACTCATATATACATTAACGTCGAATTTTATCACATGCCATACACTGTTTCCCATGTAATATAACCATTACATATATTTTTATCTTACACATGTATTGTATATGGATCAAAGAGAAAGTTAAAACAACTAAAAAAATTAATATTGAATGTAATGGGCATAAAATCGAACCTTCAACTGCTGTTAAATATCTTGTTGTTAGTATTGATAACACATTATCTGGTGAAAACATTGTAAACAACATTGTTAGCAAAGTAAACTCTCGTCTTAAATTTATGTATAGAAATGCTAAGTCTTTAGATACAATGACTAGAAAATACTTATGTTCTGCCTTGATTCAGTGTCACATTGACAATGCTTGTTCCTCTTGGTATCCAAGTTTGAATAAAGGTTTAAAAGACAAATTACAGATATGTCAAAATAAAATTGTCAGATTTATCTATGGACTGGGTCCTAGAGAAAGTATTAATCAATGTAACCTGTCAGATATGTCATTGCTAAATGTTGAGGATAGAAATAAACAATTAAGATTGAATCATGTATTTGAAATTGTTAAAGACAAGTGTCCATCATACTTGAAAGAAAATTTTGCATATGTGAAAGATACCCATTCATATTCAACAAGGGCAAACACATACAATTTTAGAGTGCCCATATGCTATGGTAAAGGAAATGTTACCTTTTACTACTGTGCAATTAGCGATTGGAATGCTTTGCCAGAAACAATAAAGAAAATTGATAATAAACACCAGTTCAAATTAGCTGTTAAGAACCATCTATTGTGCTTAGCTAAAACACTTTAATTGTACGTTTATAATATGTGTGTACTAGTCATCATGGCAAATATATTAGCAAATATATTATAGAAACATGATTGTAACAACTTACATGTATACTCAAATTATCAGGGACTTATTGTACATATTGTGTAACTTTCTTACGTGATTGTATCGTAGTAAGTATAACCTAAACTGGACCCCATTGGAAATAAGCTTTCGAGCTTTCATGGGCAATCCTAGGTTTTTACACTATATTATCCAAGTTATTTCTTTTTACATACTAAGTGTTCCCTAAAGTTGTGAATTTGTTTCTATGATATATCAAATTACTAGTCTGTGCTGAAAGTCTGTGATAACAAATATATGTGACATGTTTAACTGTGATAATCAAGCAATATATTATATTCCAGTATAGTCACATTAAATCATATTTTAAGTGTGAGGCAGTTCCCTTCAAATCTAATTTGAGGCGATACGCTTCCTTAAGACTATTTTTTATTGTTTCACTTTTGTGTTCATTTTCTTTGTCAAATCATATTTTATATTATTTTATGACAGTTTTTATACCATAGGATTTGATCAGCAGTAATCTCACAAATGCTTTTAGTTAAAATTGTTATGTAATTTTGAAAGATAACTTGTATATTATGTGTTTTAAAACCTGAATAAAAATCAATAAATCAATCAAGCGTTTTCATTGGCTTAGTTTTCGTTCGATTGACCAATCGCATTTTGTCATTTTGCTGAAATGACGTTGCAACGACAAATGACGTCACGAAATGTAAACAACATTCGGGATTTATCATTATGTTTACTTAAATATTTATTTAATTTGCTCATTTGAAAGCATGTGATAAAAAAGATATGACACTCATTGTCATTTCATTTTAAACTCGTCCAGGAAATTCGTTAGTAAGCTCGCCGAAGGCTCGCTTACCAACAAAATTCCTGAACTTGCTTAATAAAATATGGTATGATATGACAACTCGTGCCAGATCCCATATATATATATATATATATATATATATATATATATATATATATATATATATATATATATATATATATATATATTAATATATATATATATATACTGTGGACGAACAGTTTATTGATGCCTTTGCGTTGCAACCCAGCATGCAGTCTCAAGGATTTGCACCGTATCGTTCCAATTATTTTCCAAAATTGTACCTTTCCAAGACACTTTGTCAATTGTGTAATATTATGTAACCGCATTACCTCATTTTAATAAGAAGATTGAATAATAAAAAAAAACTTTGGTATGTATTTTTTTTACATAACATGTTGAAAAAGCTAACATTTGATAGTCGTTTAATTTTTTCCGCATTCCTGAGTTAACAGTTGATACATGCGATAGAAGGAAATTATATGAACAAGAAAAATAACATCTGTCGCCTTTAACCGCCGTATCAAACAAGGAACAAGAAACAAAAAATAAATAAATAACAAGATGGATCTTAATCGTGTCTGGCAGATTTCTCACGTTTAACAACGGCATAATGAGGACAACTTCATACTACATACATGCACTTGATTGACAAATGGATTAAAAGAGATGCAGTTACCGTACACAGCGGCGGAACCTCGATAAAACATGATGATTAAACTCTTATCGAAATAATATTATGATTGGTGCAAACATTCTATAAATTGGCGTTACAGTGTATACAGTGTATACTGGCGTGTTACCTGCGTGGGGTTCACCTTTCTTTTTAAGAAATAAAAACTCACTAACTTTCCCTTCCAGCAGAGAAACCCTAAACCTCTTTGTAAGATCAGGTATTGGGGCAACTTACACAGAGTGTGGCAGTATTTTCCATCCTTACTGCCATAACAGATCTTGGAACACACTTTGTTGTTTTGTCGCGTATTTTCGCGACCATTCAAAATTTTTCTTTGACCTCTAAATTTTCGTACTTGAACGATACCTGAAGACAATTATGTCTGCATATACTCTGTGTGTGTTGGGGCTACTGCTCATTCCTCTTCATATAAAAAAGGGAAGACCCTGCATCTAGTTACATGAAAAAACCTCAGGAAGTGACAGACCCATCTCACAGTCACAGTCTTTGTTTTAACTTTGTTAAAAAGATACCAACAAAGCAGGCAGTTGCTTTATTGAACCAATGTTCAAGTTAACTGATCACCATAACCCAAATCCAAACCTTAAGTTGTATTTTGGGCTGTGTTCAGGTCTGCTCACTAAAAAAAGAGGCAACTTTTTGGCAGGAACCGTCTCACTTTATTCTATTTATGTGTATTACTCATCCTACTAGGAAATAATACAGAATCAAATCCAGGTCCAGTTAGTTCAGACCTATGTGGTACTTGCAACTTAGCAGTTAAATGGCATCCAGATAGAGGAGTCTTTTGTGTATATTTTTATACATGGTTTCGTGCAGAATATCAGGGCATGAGCTCACTTACATATAAGTCTCATTGTGATCACTCAAATGAACCGTGCAATGTACAAACTGTGGCGTATTTCATTTTGACTCTACTTTCTTTGATCGCACAAAGTCTTTGCAATCAGATCATTCATTATCACATGTCAGTACAGAGAACTCATCCGTCCTTACATGTATGCAATCCCCACACTCTGGGCAGCAAGTACCCTTACACTGTAGCACACCAGTCGGTAAACAACCACAATCTACTATAGCTCAATCTATGAGACACAACAAATCACCAACTCACAAATTACAGTATGTACAACACCTAAAAATTGTGACTATAAATTATCAGTCTGTAAAGAAGAAAAATTTAGCTTTCCAATCTATGCTAGCTACTGTAAAACCTTAGGTTGGTCTGGGTAATGAATCATGGGCTGAAGCCTAAAATAAAAAATTCAGAAGTATATCCATCCGATTAAAATGTTTACAGAAATGATCGAAAAGGCAGGACAGGAAGTGGGGGTTTTGTACTGGTTTCAAATAAGTTTAAAAGTCATGCTCCTGTTGAATTAAAATCTTAATATGAAATTATTTGGGTAAACATAAAGCAAAATGGTAAAAAGGACCTGCTGGTCTGCAGTGCATACCGACCTGATAGGGATTTACATGTATAGACGAGCTGGATCGTACCATCAGTCTCACTGACAAATTTCTAAGTACAACCCTAATTGGGGGTGATTTCAATCTTGGGGATATTAATTGGAAAAATTAAACTGTAGACTCTAATGCTTCACACCCAGAAGAATGTAACAAAAGTTTAACCTTTGCAGATACTCATTCATTAAACCAAATAGTTGATGAACCAGCAGGACTATCTGATACCACTAAGAAATGTCTTGATATGTTTTTCTTGTCTAATCCTTCTATAGCCGAACAGTAAAGTTAAAGGTTCCAGGTTTGAGTGATCATTGCATCCCTTTTGTTGATATTTTGTCTTCTGCTAGAATAAATCGGAAAGAGAAACGGAAAATTCTTCTGTTTGACAAGGCTAACTGGTCCAAAATTAAAACTGGTTTAATAAATGTTATAATATAAACAATATTCATGATATGAATGTCCAGACAATTTCAAGTCTGTCTTAACACACTTATTGAAAAATACATACCAACTAAAACTGTTTCTGGCAAGCAGCATCTACCATGGCTAAATTCCGACATTAAAAAGCTAATGAAAAAACGTGACCGGACTTATAGCAAAATGAAAAAGACTAAAAATTACACTTTACTTCCAATAATTAAGAAGATCAGATCACTAATACAAAAGAAAAGTCGTAATTCTTATTGGTACTACATGAACAACATAATATGTGATGAAACAGAACATAAACATGGGACAACTAAACGTTTTTGGGGGTTCATAAAAAACCTTTGAGGGATGATGGGGTCTAAAAAACTAACCCCAAAGAAAAAGCTGAAGTCCTTAATAAACTATTTTCTTCCGTTTTTACTAATGACACAAACAGTTCCTATCCAGATCTTGGTAATAGCTCGTATAAAAACATGCCATCAATTAATATTACGGTAAATTGTGTTAAGAAACTCCTACTCAAACTGAACCCTTACAAGGCCGCAGGGCCAGATCAAATCAAACCGAGAATCTTACGGGAATGTGCAAATGAAATCGCACCTGTTTTTTACAATTCTTTTTAACAAATCACTTATTTCTCGTTCTGTTCCTTCTGACTGGTCCATGACTTTTGTAACTACTATCTTTAAAAAAGGTGAAAAGTACCAAGCTAGTAATTATAGACCAGTCTCGTTAATATTTATTGCCTGTAATTTGATGGAACATATCGTTGTTAGTAACATCTTAGACCATCTTGACGACTTTAGTATCCTGGTGGACAACCAACATGGTTTCCGTGCCCGGCGGTCTTGTGAAACCCAACTTGTGGGTTTTATCCATGACTTAGCTTCTACCATGCAGAGAGACCAGATGGATGTTGCAATCATGGATTTTAGAAAAGCCTTTGATGATGTTCATCACGGTAGATTGCTGCTGAAACTAACCCATTATGGAATCACGGGCACTACTCATTCTCGAAAATCGTAGTCAACAGGTTGTTGTAGATGGGGCAACTTCCACCATGGACCCTGTAATTTCTGGTGTACCCCAGGGCTCAGTTCTTGGACCTCTTCTGTTTCTGCTCTACATTAATGATCTACTTTCGTCTGTGAAGTCAAACGTCCGTCTATTTGCGGATGACTGTGTCATCTACAGATCCATAAAAACTTTGTCTAACACTATTCAGTTTCAGAGAGATCTAGACAGTCTATCGGTGTGGGGGCAGAAATGGAAGATTTCTTTTAACATACCAAAATGTCATATCATGCATGTTACGAGAAACCGTAAACCAGTAAAAACAGCTTACACTCTTCACAATCAACCTCTGTCTGTTGTAAACCAAGCATCATATCTTGGCGTTGAAGTAAGCTCAAATTTAAATTGGTCACCCCATGTAAATAAAATTAGTAATAAAGCCGAGTAAGAGGATTTTTAAAACGAAACATTCATTCTTCTAAAATGGAAACTAAGGCAGCGGCATATAACAGCATTGTTAGACAATTCTTGGAATATTGCTCTAGTGTGTGGGACCCGTACCATCAGAAGGATATTGATAAAATTGAAAATGTTCAGCGTCAAGCCGCCAGATTTGTAACGAATAATTACAGCAAGACCCCGGCACAGTCACAAATTTAATTAGGGATTTAAACTGAAATACCTTGAATCAAGAAGACAACAAGCTAGGCTCATTCTGTTCTATACAATAGTATATAATCATGTTGACATCAATCCCCTACACTATCTCACTCCATACAATAGACACACACGCCATCACCATTATATGGCATACCAAATACCACCAAGTACAGCTAATTATCACAAATGTTCATTCTTTCCAAGAACAGTTGTACAATGGAAACACTTCCATCTTATGTAGTCAGCGCTGATACGATCCCTGGATTTAAATCTGCGCTGTCTACATCAGTGTTCCATCCTTAGTTCACATGTTGTTGTTTTTTGCTTTTATCCTGTTTTTAACTCTACTGATATTCTCACCACATGAACAGCAGTATATGTATATATTTTAAGTCTTCAGGGCTAAAGGTGTTAGGTTTTGCACCTTTTTTATCACTGTTGATAGGATTTTCCTGGGTGGATTGAGTTACTCGGGTAACCTATCAATCTATTTCTTGTTTAACCCCCCACGCTTGGCCATAATGTATCAGTATAAGAAGAAGAAGAAATTGATTAAACAATCCCACAGCCCTTAGCATTAAGATTTCGGCTTCTCCGGGATCGATATTACCACTAATAATCTGACAAGATGTTGGAATTATGTAAATGTTTTATTTGTAGAAAATATACCCAGACGGTTTTAGCACAGCGGCCCATTGGTGCCTGGACATCAAAATTAATTTCGCCGTTGCGCTTGTTTTTTCCGATCAAATCGCCGCGACGCTTGAAAATTTCACAAGCGCGTGTAAGCTATGAAACAAATGTTTTCTACATTTGGCAAACGATAAATCAAAGCACGCACGCTCTAATCAGCTGTGTAAGACGCTTGTACGGGGCGTTGATGGGGGTCAATCATTGTGTTTGTCTATGATCGATTATTACCGGCACACTTGGTGTTAGAGCAATTAAAGGTACATGCATGTTTAATGTGTGTGTTTGTTTTATTTTCATGGTTTAGAAAATAAACAGTAATTGGTGTTTGTTGCGGTTGTGTGTAGCTAAAGTTATAATTACAATTAATTGCAGTCTAAGGTCTCAATTGATCGCTCCCGCCCACTTAAGATGTTCAAACTATTTTCTCTATGGCGACTATAGATAAACAGTTCCAATATTTAATTTATTCACAACACATAGTTTCTTCGATTTTTACAAAAAACGCCATATATACATGCAACATTTTTAGTTTTTGTGTATGACAAAATGCTTTCGCACCTGAAAAAATTACCCAAGACATTGTTAGCAAATTATCAGCGCTCGAAAAGGAAATGCTCGGTATTTCTAATATAACTAACATGATGCGTTTAAGGATTGAATGTAACACTGAATGTAACAAGCATGGAGGCTTTTAACCGAGTTAAGACGCGTCTCTACGGTGTCCAAACGAACCGTTAACCGACAAATGATGCGATATGGTTTAAGCAAACAGTCATTTTCTTCTCTTACTGATGACAACCGTGATGAATACGTTACAAAAGTCATATAGGAATTGCTCTTTTGTGATGAGAACATAATCATGCAACTCCTTCGTCAAAAAGGCATACATATCCAGCGGTATCGTTTGAGAGAGAGCACTGACATATTAAACCCAACGGGGTTTTCAGAGAGAAAACACGTGGCTCTGCACCGATTGGTGGAACGTTTGCACCAGTAAAAAGCCTATTGGTTGTTTTTTCAAAACACATGAAAAAAGCCATAAGTGTGTAGTTTAAAATTGTTCTCTGGTTCATCAAATGCATACACACGAATCGACCGTGAGTTAAGTAAATTGTCCGTGTTCCTATATCTTTACGAAATATGTAGTACAATTACTTTTTATTAAAATATGTAACTTTAAAAAAAACATATTTTGAAACCAATATTCTGGGTAATTTTTCAACACTTACATTTCAAACTATTATTAAATTCCACGCAAATAATAGTTTTCGCACATTGAATGCACTAACTTGTATAAGAATTGTTTTAAAAAACACGTTGAATCGATATATGTCTTCAGTTGTCCTTCGGTCCGTATGTGCATTCTTACGTTCGCCACATACCTAATAACCATGCGAAATCTCAGTAAATAATGTTCCTCCTTTAATGAAACCTTAGATAAAGCGTTACCAAATGGTAAAAAGAAGTATATTCATGCGTAGTTTCACCTTTAAGAGAGATATTGCCATTTTATTAGTAATTAGTCCTTTTTTTAAAGCTTTCGTTAAACGTATCAATTAGATAAGTAGTATGCAAATAGAGTGAACTTCGTAAATTTGCTGCACTCCAATAGTTTTCTCAGGCGTTAGGTTCGTTTAAAATATGAAAGTGTTTAATATAGTGTTTGTTTCCGTTTGAGACCTCAGCAAAAAAAGGTTTAAATTTGATGAAGAGTTATACTTAGTATATCTATACATGAAAAATGTGCATATTTTTATGTAGTCCCGCTTGAATGAATTGTAATTGCCCTTTAATTAAAATTGGGACTGTTAATAAAGAACGTTTTTATGGTCGAAATTCATTAATTTGATTCTAACAATTGAAACTGTATAAACTGTCCTTTTATATGGATCAACACATACTCGCAGATCGTTTCATTCCAGTGATTCTCCATTGGATCCATTAAAATGTTAACGTTTGTAGAAATTCGGGATATGTTAAACTAAAATGCACATTTTAATAATATTGTAGGTGGTATCCATGCCGAGCGACCATATGTAGACTGTTAGGTTGATCTGTTCAATTGATCATTCTTATAGTTACTGACTGTCTCGTTTTATTGTTAAATTTCTTTACTAAATCATATCAAAATGATTTATCGAAAAGCATATATTACTTTCACGGATATATTTGTTTTATATATTTGGACGTGTCGTTCATGTCGTAATTAGACCAAATCACATAGTATATATAAAGCTATTTTTCAAAGTAACATATTCATTCAATGATCTCAGTATGAATTACCAGCAATATTAAAAGCAATGTAATCAACGTGTAATCTGCAACTGCCTTGTATGGACTTAATACTGATAATTATTTAATAAAGTTCTTGGAAACTATATATGGAACAGGTAACGCCTGTATTGTATGACAATTTTATTCGAAATAAACTTTTTTGGCCTTGGTATATAACATGTTTAGTAGTCCCTTCTTTCAATAAATTTGCGATTTAAAGACGATTAGGGCGGCATTATACATGATATCAACGAAACGGAAGATATTATCATCAATGCGATTGTATCTGCATATACTGTTCATGTTAATTAAAAACCCTCACGAAGAAAACACGTAAATATTTGATAGTGCTTGTATATCATTTATCGGGAAGAAAAATATGCATTGACGAAATTAATAATTCAATTGTTTCATCTATTCGCCGCATAACAATACGGGGCTTTACCCGGTGCCTGCGCAGTCTATTATGATCCGTAGGGTGTGTTTTTTCGTGCGCTTTTAAAAGTGCACTCTTTGCTGCCGTCAGAATTGATCTACTTTAAACCCCTCGAACCCCTCGAAAAAATACTAACGTTCAAAACAAAATGAACACGATTTAATACAAAGAGGCATCACCTGCATATATGATAAAATGTTATACTAATATCTTTTCAACGTTCTGATATTAATACGTTTCTTAAATATTAATTAAGATAACCTGTCGGTACGACTTTTCTCCAGATTTAATATACTAACATGTGTATTGGAAGCTGCTATAAAACATAATTAAACACTCCAGCAAATGTCTTATTTGCGTTGTCATTTGCCATGTCAACTGAACATGTGGCTAAAAAAGGTAAAAAAATTAAACAACATCCTCGAGCAAACGCAGTATCAGAGGAAAACTATAATTCAGCTTGATGGTCGCTCATCTAGTGCTAATCCATCGTTACCGCATTTTGGTCAATCTCTATGGCACTAGACGCGATATTGTGAAGGCAATGTCTCTGAGAGAGTGCGAGATTTAAAACCTTAGGCGTGTTCAAAATGACGTTAAGAACAAACACACGATATAAATTGAAATTGAAAAGAAAAATAACAAATACAATATAAGCAATTTCTGTTATTTTTTTGTTCTGTCTAACGGTTTATTTAAATTGATGCGAAATCATTAGTACGGAATTGAGGCTGCATATATACTTTTAGCATGTCAACAACAGTGTTTTTGGATTACGTAAAATAAGAAAAAAAAGTACATTCGAGGCAAGTTCGAAAATAAAGATAAATAAATATATGGTTATATTGCATTTATCATACTAACAGTTATGTTAAGTTTGAACAAACGACACAGGCTAATTCTGCTCCCTCGATATACGGAGGACATTTCAATGTACCACACCGACCTTCGACATTGTAGAACAGAGCGCCATTTAGATTGGCATAGCTGGAATGCAGCGCCTCGGCGTTTTTGTCCATGCAGACATATCCTTTGCCTTGATGCCCATGGTGTTCCCCCATCAGGTATCCCTGGTACTCCTCTGTCCATCCGTTGAAGCACGATGTACGGCCAGGAATCATCAAGGTTGTCTTTCCGCGAGCAAGGCAAACAGAGCACGGTGCGTCATTCTGGAAGAGATCGCCTAAAGCTGGAGGATTTTGGTTTGTTTCATACTCAGCCCCATACATCAGTGATCTATGATCGTCATTGATTTGATTGTATTTGTCATACTCAGGGTCGTTTGGGAGGCAAATGTATTCACCAGAGCCCGTGTCTTGATAATGACCACCGGCTGCCTGTCCGCTATATACCATTGTCGTAGTTGTCACGTTCGGACACGTTTTCATGCCCCAGTGAACGTACGTTGACGCACTGCCTTGTGTCAGTGGAGAGGGCGTAGATGCACCTGTAAGTAAAGTATTATAAATCATGTATTGCAATCCCATTACATTAATAATAAACTACAATAATAAATATGATTGTATGGTTATAAATACCATGTATTCGAACTCATATAAAGCCAACTGACAGTGAAAATGGCAATGTCACCTTTAAACGTATTAAGAATGTCATAGATAAATAAACATGTTTTATTTTTTAGTCACGCATTAAAGTTTCGTAAGGATAAATTTACTGCGATTGCTGTATTTTGTGGGGTATTGGTTAGAAAAATATGTAATTATATGAAAAGATCATAGATGATTTAAAAAAGATACGGATTATGTCATTCATCCAATGTAAAATCGTTTAAAAGTAAGACTTTGCAAATGTTTGTTAAGTGTTTATGTTAATATCGAGTTGAAGAACGGCGACAATGCTTAAAGCCTTAATTTCATTAGGTCTCAATCAGGTAAGTACCTCGTTAACAATTGTTTATTTGAAATGCGTTTTTTATAACATGAGCGTCGATTTTATCATAATATAGTTATTTAGGTGCTGTTGATGTCATATTTGGGCTTTTTGGTTTTGCAATAATAAGAGTACTTATGTTTCCAAACAGCCTAAAGATGTCAATATTCGTAATGACATTTGGTATATCCAGTTAGATGTTCATTATAAATAATTAACAACAACATTTAATTGCATTCAAACTTAAAAATTCGAACTTAAGCTATTTAGAAATAGCGACACAGAACAATAAGTATGAGTTTCTTTAATAAAACATTACCTTGGGATTGTCTTTCCAAAGCAGAAATTCTTGCAGTTGCATCGGCTTTGAAATTATCCAGATAAATCAGTTTCGCAAGAACACTATTCTCGTATTCAAACCGGTTTGGTGTATAATTTATACACGCGGGTTCTGCACAGAACACTTCGCCGCCCAATAGGTACCCCACAATAAGAAGTCCTCTAATCATCTTAAGGCTTATGTAGACTGGTAACTCGTAATTGACTGCTAAGTTGTCGTTAGGATTTCAATTTTTATATACGGGTGCATGCGGATGAAGCGTGGCTTCGCACGGATTGGTGGAACATTTTGATGAGTAAAAAGCCTATTGGTTGTATTAGCACAATACATGCGTTGTTTCGAATTGCGTGTCGTTGAAAATTGTGATTTGCAATTTAAACAAATTTGATTGTTTGATATGTTCTAATTTTGCTCATGTGTCTATAAAATTGAACTTTCTACTGCCGTTGATGTGTATTAAAAAATATTCGACGATTAACCAAAATCAGTACAAATTTTTTTAAATGATATCGTACTTTAATTGTCCATTTTTCACTTTTCTAGTGTATGTAGATTTTGCAATATAAAAACAGAAGTAAGAACCCGCATCGGTTAAATACGGGCACAGCTCAATCAGTTGAATAACATCCAGGAATCCAGAGCAACACCAAGATATGGCTAGTGAATATCCTCGTGAAGCCTCTACTCTACGGAGCAGAGACCTGTGGAACCATCGTCACCTATATAAAGAAAATCAAGGTCTTCATCAAAACCAGCCTCAAGAAGACCCTTAAGATTTTCTGGCTAAACAAGGTGCTTGGAAAGGAACAAAGCAGCATCCAGTTGCAGAAAAATCCTTTACAGACGTTGACGATGGATAGTCAACACTCTGCAAGACTGCATCCAATATGACAAGACTCTCATCTGTAACCCACCATTGAAGAGGTACACAGGGCGGCCTAGAACCTAGTAGCTCTGATACCTTAATGTAGATGCCAAGCAGATGGTCAAGACTCGCCCAGATTCGAGACGCCTCGAGAAACTTGGTCGGCGGCCTATATCCAAGACCGCAGGCAACGGTGATACGAGAAGTTTTATTTTTATCAAAATTTGTAATTTCTCAATCATTTTTTTGAAACCGATATTCAATACAAATAATTATAAAACAATAAAATTTCACAATATTACAAGACCCCTATATTAATATATGTTTCCTTAATCTTGAATGCTCTGTGAGTCGCCGCGATGTTAATTAGGCCGTGAGCCTAGAACACTTTTGCTCCACCCCCTGGGGGAATTTTTGTAGACCCTATTTTTAATCCTCTATATCCCCTGAGTCTCATGACACATTGTTTGCAATTTGCTAGCGGGGCGTAACGGAGAACTTTAAAATATATGAGTGTTAAACGTTTATCAATATTTTTTTTTTAAATTAACTTTAATACAAAATAAATAAAATGTAAGAAAACATTTTTTTTATCATTCTTTAATTAAAAAAAAAGATTGTAATCATTCAAAGCCTTCCTCTTATGTTTATATAATAATACTTTCTATTATAATATATGTGACACATATACATTTTACATATTTTTGTATATAATTCACATAGATATTCCTTTAACATACTTATTATGTGTCAAACAAATTATTTCAGATCACTATCATATTATTCTTTCAAACAATATGCCAACAAGCTTGGTAAAATAATGACAATTATCAATGTAACAATTATTAATCATGATGATAATAATAACAATAGTAGTGATAATAATAATGATGATAAAGAGATAGCATACATAGGAATTCGTCTACCAGGCAAATAATAGACCGATTAATACTCAACTTAGAAGATATTTTTTTAATCTGATAATTGTATCACCTTGAATATAGTTACTATTATTATGATGATGATTATTATTGTTATAATAACCATCTCCTCTTGAGACGAAATCAGAGATCGTCTGGAAGTACCTCAGTTATCAATCCGTTATTATTTTATACTTTCAAATCAAACTGTAACTAACGATTTGCCATTTTTTCATGTTCATAGTTAGGACAAAGGAGTCATCAAACAACTTCATCAAGTAAATTGTCAATTTTAATACTATCATCATTTTCATCATTTTCATCCTCATCCTGATTGGTTTTATACTCTTGCAAGTTAGGGTGTCACGTTTACAGATTTTTTCTACAAGTTTAAACGAAATGAAATAAACGAAACGTTACCGTTTAAACGGTATCCCTATGTCCGTTGAAAAGCATCAGTACCATCGCATTTCCAAACTGAAAATAGTTATTTCCGGAAGTAATATTCAGTGCATATCCCATTCGCGCAATGACGTCATATTAAAACCATAAAATATTATAAAACAGACCATCCGTATCACCACATGAGTATTCGTCATTTTATAAAAATAATTTAAAGAACGTCGAAAATAATGTTAAATCGATGAAAAATACTGTTTCCGAAAACGAAACGTATTTTGCACATGAAATACAATGTGCATATCGTTTGACCGCAGGAAATGAAAAACCAGTTAACTAGCAAAAACGAAATCAATATATAATTTGGTTAACATATTGCTTTTCAACATGCTACCGCAGTGTTTTACTTTGCTAATCAATCAATTAAAATATTTCAAGATGGCGGCATATGCACTGTTTCATTGACAAGTAGTAAGATTTTCGGAAAGTAGCGAAGATTTTCCGTTAGTTTCCGTTCATGTCTGTGCCATCCGCTAACCAAACAGAAATAAATTACTGCCGAATTCGGTAGCCCGGATTTACCGCAAGTACCCGGATTTCGCAGGTCTTCGTCGATATACTTCATACGGCTAGTCGGCTACGTTATTTGCACCCCAATATTAATTATATTGATATTGATTGTCGTTAAAACGTTTACTGTTTTGGTAAACGTTTTTCAGCAAAACACAAAACGCGACCGTTTAAACGTGACACCCTGTTGCAACTTTGTACAGAGTATGTCCACTAGCTTACTGGGGAAAATGTCACTACCAGTCCACACATATTTGATTCCGTTTTTCACCAAGTTTCCAGCCACTTTTGTGAACATCAGACATGCAGGGATATCTTTCATGGGCAAGCAACTTAATATATGTTTGGTAATTAGCATGTCTGGTGTGTATGTTAAGTGTTGCTTTACATTGAGGTAGCAAACTTAAGTCAATAGTGTCGCATGAGTTCAGAGTATTACCTTTGATCTCACTTCTCTTACAGAAAGTTTTAGACCGGAGCTTATTCACATCCGAGTAATTTTGCTTTCTATGCACATAACATACAAAATACTATATTTCCACTAACAAGTCATCACGACACTCCTGTCTTTCACCAAACTTGGCATAGGTACGCATTAAGTCTGTATTTTTCTCGAGAAGCTTTACCTGACCTACTTTCCCACTTCTAACAAATGTGCTCAAAGTATAAAAACCAGTAAAGCTGTGAACTGCGTGTAACACTGAATAAAAGTCATTTCCCTTTGCTTTTACAATATTTTCTATGTCGATGAGTCTTCGTTTGTTTCCAGTTCCCATGTCAAATAGGATTGAACACCCAATTTGTCTCCAATACCTAATAAGAAGCACTTATACATCTGATTCGGATGATCTCACAATTATGGTTTGGGTGTCAGGTTGAAATTCTTTTATGTGCATGGAGTGCAAAATAATTCTTGTATCTGGTTCCTCTTGAGACGAAAACAGAGATTCGTCTGGAAGTACCTCAGTTATCAGTCCGTCATATCTTGTAACAGACATTATCGTTCACCAAGAACATTATATAATACATTTAGCGATCCTAAAGCTATTCTGCATGTCAGTGCTCCATTGTTCCAATAGTAATTTTAGAAGATGTTTTTTTGTTAAAATCGTGTGAAAGAAAACTTTTCCACTCCCTGGGCGTTTTGGTTTTTGCACCTGAAAATATAAATGATGGTGACGATTTGACTGCAGTTTCATGATAGGTATCTGTGACAAAATTACAACCACACTTTGGAAGGTGACCAAAAACCATCTTGGCTACTTCTTCAAAGGTATCAGGCACTGATACCAGGCTGTGTAGTACTGCGTTGCCATAAATGATACTGGTAACATTATCATTTGGTGTTGGTTTAATTTGTCTCCATATAATGTAAAAGCTTTGCTTTTTCCGTTTTCACAGGCATTCCATCAGCTGTTTCCAAAGATCAAGGTACTGAAGAAAGTGGATAAAAAAGTGTCCGTTCAAGATCAATATCACTCTGAATTGAATGAGGGATCAATAGTGCCAATATGTTGCGTTCAGCTTTAACTTGTGCCAGTTTGTTACTAGATTTTCTAATTGTCTTACTCACTTCGGATGTAGCAAATGTTTTAAGTTTGTTTCGATTGACAGGATCATGTAACAATACATTTTTTTCAATGAGTTAACCAGTGATAAAGGCTTGGAACACCAGATGATAAACAATACAGCTCATCCATTTCATCCTTCACATCAAATGGGTTTGGAAAATGTTTTGACAGCTAATCTTTGAGTTTATAGGTTTTATATTTTTCATTGTATCAATAAGGGTGGTGTTTGAGAATGTAGCTTAGGTATATTTTCTTTATCATTGTGAGCCGTTCTACATGATGTCCTAGTACAATATTCTCTTCAATGACTTCAGCATAATTACATATGTACTTGAAAGCTTCAGTGTGCACTGATTGGTTAACGCTTGCTTCTGAGCCTTCATGACTTGCATGGCGAGTCCAAGATCTCTTATAATTTCTTCTGCAAGCATTATGGTACTTTGCTTCAGTGGAAATAACGTTTTGATCCTGAAGTTCACAAAGCATCCGTTTATCAAACTTTTGAATCGCTGATAGCTTTACTGATTCTTCAGCACATTTTGTAACCCATTCAGTTAAATTTTGCTTGAAGCCCTTAACTTTGATGATACTTTTGTCACAAAAACGCAACTATCGGCTGGAAACAGAACAGAGCTACTGGTAGCATCTAAGGATATACGCACGTACTTTTATGTAGAGGGCTGATTGTCATCATCATCAGGTAATGAATGTTTCCGCTTTGGAACATGACTTGGATTGGTAACCAACTGGTAACTTCACCTGTGTATTCCATGTTTTTCAAAATCCAATTGTGCGGGCAGATTACTAGTTAAGTGTCTGGTCTATGTTTTGAGGGTATGTCGACCTTGTTTTTGCTACATCTTTAAGTTTTTGTAAACTATAATCAGTAAATGCACCTCTTCCTTTACTGTACTTTCAAAATGAACAATACATAGTTCCTCTTTATGTATCTTTTGGCTAGATTTCAAGTTCTATGATAGTTTTAAGTTAATAGGCTTTTCCATAATAAGTTTCTGAAAAAAAGACAATTTAGAGAATTTCTGCCACTTTACAGGCACTAGTACTATTTGAATACTATTACACTTCATTTTTAAAAGGCACAAAATACCTACATGTAGAAACCTAGATTTATTTCATTTATGTGTTCTTAATTAAAAGCAGTATAAAGAATTTAATTGTACATGTAGCAAGGATTTCACTTGTTCTAGTAGAATTACTCTTCTGACTGTATATAATTTGCTCGCAAGATTAATTATATATAGAAAACTACTTTTTAATTATGTTATTGTATATTTTTAAAATAGTTTTTCATTTTAATAATTTTGAAAAACACTCACAGTATTGTCAAAATAAAACGGTGTTAACTTTTGCACATATTATTTGTTCCTCTCTTAATCACAGTTTAAGTTCAAATGAAAATTGCTATGGAATGTGTAGTTTGTATTATTTCAAGGAGAAACAGCAATTACATTTTCTTGGATATATAATAAACAGAGAGAGCTATATAAATTTGAACATAATAATAACCCTTGGAACAAATATATAGAGCCAATTGAGCACATTTATCAACAGAGCCTGAGGTGTGATAAATTTACTTGCATTCCTTGCAGAACAAATCCTGCAACTCATTTTTGAAAAATACATTAAGATGTATTTCTGATTGACCAAAAATGATCAAATAATTAAGAAATAAATTCCATTTACTTTTTCATGACATTTAGTCTTTGGTTTCGTCTGTAGAAATTCAATAAAATGAACTGATCCAAACAATGGGACGTAACTTTTTGTAAAAATAGTTGATATTTACAATGTGTGTTTATCAAAGATACTTTATGTAGGTAGATTTGTCATTCACATTGTCTAAATTCGATAAAATATGTTTGTGCAGCAGTTATTTAGCAACACTATTGCTTTAAAAGAATAAATAGCAGCAGTATTGCAAATTGAAAAGAGTAAAAAGGCAAAATAAGGGGTATGCGTTTCAAAGTGCCATAACTCTGTAAAGCCCCAACAGAATTTTGCATACTTTTGCCAGGAAATGCCAACTACCTAGAGGTTTAAGAAAAACATAACCTTGAAAATTCCCCCTGGGGCGGGGAGCAGGGTCATAATGCAGCTCAAGGTCTAAATTATATGGTGTCCGCCTAGCGACCGGGAGGTCACCGTTTCGATCCTCACTGTGAGAGCGCTCTTTAGATCTTCCTCAAAGACAATTAGTATTGGTTCTAGGCCCAGGAAACGGATTTGAGCGCGTTTTAAATAAGTAGTAGATACTTTAAATGAAATCGATATAAAATAAATACGTTTAAAGAAAGAATGCTCAAACATGTATACGAATCCTTATTCAACTAAAACATTCAAATGGGCATTATCGAAGAGCATCTTTCACTTGCACGGATAGTCTTGCTCTGTCTATTTGTGCGTGTCTTTCAGTTTCACAGTGGAACTTAACTTCTAACATTAGGTATATAGTCAGTATTTAGTAATATTATTGCCATTCAAATTTCACAGAAAATGTTTTCCCCCATTATGTAAAAGTAAAACAAACGACGACTAGAATTGCCTTTTAAAGACTTAACAATCTTTATTTTTAAATGAAACGGCCACCGGAAAAACTTTGCGAAACCGAAATTTCGCAAACTTAAGTACCCTTTTTCTTAAAGATTTGCTACTTTGAGACATAGTATGCGATAAAAGTCTTATCGTTGATTAATAATTGGTTATTTTCACTCAAAAAACGCGTTTTCTTCACTATGAAATTTATAAGCAAAGTTGGGGTTCCCATGGGATTTTTGCATTTTCCCATGGGATTTTCGATTTTCCCATGGGATTTTTTCTCCCATGGGATTTTTTTTCTCCCATAATTTGCAAATTAGAGAAAAATCCCATGGGATTTTGAACATTTTAAAAAACGTGTTTTATTTGCGTTTGCAAGTATTTTAACGTTATTTAAGGACTGTATATTGGTTTTATGCCAATTATATATATAAATATATAGTAATAAAAAAATCCCATTTTAAAATGGGAGAAAAAAATCCCATGGGATTTTTTTCTTATTTTGAGAGATTTTTTTCATGAAACTTTCAGAAACAGCATATTTTATGAAATGATGAACAACTACGATATTTTAATGCGTTTAGTCGTGTTTAAAAAAAACAAAAAATCCCATGGGATTTTTAAATCCCATGGGATTTTTAAATCCCATGGGAATTTTAAATCCGATGGGATTTTTTCTCCCATGGGATTTTTTTTCAAATCGGAATTTCTCAGTTTCGTAAGCCGAATAAGTTTTTTTATGCGAAAAACAACAATAAAGGAAATAATAATTATAATTTTGAATAATAAATTGAATAATATAAATAACATGAATATTTTTAAAATGAGTTACAATTAAAGGTTTATGCTAGTAGAACTTATCATTTCTTGTTCGAGCAGATGGTTGAGTCCAATTGGTGAGTATGCCAGCTTAGAACCAGTATAAATGCATCGCAGACAGACAACGCTGTCATACTGTACACACCGCTGAGTAACAATCTTTATTGCATTTCATTTTGCAACAGAAAATGAACTCCGTAGTATAATTGATCTTATATATGCCCTCTGCTTTTGAAAGCGTGCAACACATTAACATAACAATAAGTCCATGCCAAAAACTATGTGCAAATTCCATTCAAAGCTATATACACATTACAAAGGTCAGATGCCCCGCGTCATGCGAAAATGGGTCTTATGTCATATGCGGCCAAAGTTGGTCCATCCTAGCTTGTCCAACCGCGCAGTCTGGTCAGGTTCTACGCTGACTGATATATAAAGTCAAGCCATGATGCGTGGTCTCATATCCAAACTCGGTAGCTCCTGTGCGAAACTTTCACCGGAAACGACGGCACCGAGACGGGCGCTCGAACTTTGCGGATGCGCGTTATATGTTATATATAATAGCGCGATGTGTTTTTTCTTGCCTCAAATTAGTAAGCCCAATCAGCGTTTTATTGTGTTCTTTGCTTCTACTATTAACAAGAACTTCAACCGATACGAACATGAATTTTATTTTAATATGTTTATTTAATGCTCGGAAAACTCATTGTATATTTAGACTACTACTTATAAAACAAAGTCGGGTTTTCAACATCTGTTTTCGGCATATAAATTGTTATTCCAAACCAGATTTTACGCACTTTACTGTACAAAATACCGTTAGGGCCACCGTGGTTACTCATTAAAATCCAGAGGGCGAGAATGCGAGAACGCGAAAGTACGATGACGACAGTGCGACAATACGATGGCGACAATGCGTTCGTACGATTGCGAAAACGCGCTAGTACGATGACGACAATGCGACAGTGCGACAATACAATGGCGGCAGTGCGATAGTACGGGGGCGACAATGCGATAGTCATATCGTACTGTCGCCGTGGTATCATCGCAATGTCGCCATCGTTCTATCGCATTGTCGCCATCGTATTGTCGCACTGTCGCCATCGCATTTTCGAATTGCCGCCATCATACTATCGCGTTATCGCATTGGCACAATCGTACTTTCGCACTGTCGGCTATCTCCATCGTATTGTCGCACTGTCGTCATCGTATTTTCGCACTGTCGTCATCGTATTATCGCACTATCGAACTGTAGAATTGTCGCCATCGTACTATCTCACTGTCGCCATCGTATTGTCGCACTGTCGTCATCGCACTGTCTGATTGCCGTCATCGTATTATCGCGTTCTCGCATTGTCGCCATCGTACTATCGCATTGTCGCCATCGTATTGTCATCCTGTCATCATCGTATTGTCACATTGTCGCCATCGTACTATCGCGTTCTCGCGTTCTCGCCCTCTGGATTTTAATGTGTAACCACGATGGCACTAACGGTATTCCGTAATACTGCTAAAGCACAGTATGATTAGGTCACTCCCAATGCTCAAATCTCTATGTCTATTTTAGTAACAACACATGTCTATGGAAGGATATTTAGGTAAAAGTTACATCATTCGTGGTGAATATTTATATTATGACTGATGCTTATTATAATTTGCTTTATGACAATTCCAACATGCTTGTTGTCTATTCGTTTATACTTGATGATTGCTGCAACATTACATCATTCATGATGAATATTTACATTATGCGTGATGTTTATTCTAACATGCTTCATGACAGTTCCAACATGCTTGTTCTCTATCGGTTATACTTGATGATTGTTTCAACATGCTTGGTGACTATCCAATGTTTGTGTGTTCATTATTCCTGAAACCAGTCATAATCGGTTTTGCCACTAAGCGTCATTAACAACGGCAGTTAGCAACAGGCAGTAAGCAGAATGCAAGTTACTAAATTATGACAACAGGTGGCGCGCGTTTATTTTCCGTATGTTGAATAAATTACTTTTCGGAAAAAAAGCGAAAACATCCGAATCATTTTTACTAGTAAACTGAATAAGCTGAATTAGTTCCCTTCGTTATATAATCTCCATTAAACTAAATACGTTCATTATTGCCATGAAGACCAGTAGGTTTACACAATGAATTGACTGCCGTGAATGTTTTTGATATTTGTAAGATGCAATTGGCACTCAAGAAATTATACATGTATTTTATTCAGGACATAACGGGGCTGATGTGTTGGAATTGTGGCCCTTCCCTAGTCCAAATAATTACAGTAGACGTAATCTACCGATGTGCATTGCATATCGACCTCATATTTATAAAGTAGCCCAAACCCCCATTGCCACAGACCTGTGCGTGAAACTTTCAGATTTCTCTAGTCTGTTAACCATGCTATAATTACAATTTCTATAAACACATATTTATCATTTTATGACTATATAATGTCTGTGGTATAAAGAGAAACCTGAAAGTTACAAGTACTCGTGTCTAGTACTGTACAACTATTATTCTCCTCGTTGAGAAAACAACTACTTCATCTACATGTATTAAAATATCATAAAACATAATTTTCAATCAAGTTGGAAAAAATCAATAAATAAATGTCATATAAACAGGTCAATCGTGATACATCGGCTATCTCGGATTCCTCCGTAAGATAGGCCTCGTGGCTAACGGTCGCCATATTGCCTTGTATTACTACTTTACTACCCAAAAGGTTGTCAGTCTATTGTTATGAGGCTGTATACATGCGCGTTGAACTAGCGCCAAACTTTTTGCCGAAACTTTGATATTAAGAGCACTATTAACCTTCATTTTTGTTGCATTTTGACCTATTATCCAAGTGATTTACTTTTCCATTATTATTTAATCACCCTATCATCCAATTTTTAAGATGAAATTACGGTGTTTACAAAACCAACCAAACCGAAAGTGAAACTGGATGCATTACGTTTCGCGATGTAAACATTAAATATTTGTTCAGTTTGAGGAAGCGAATCGATAATAGACGTTGGAATATGTATGCAATACAGACTATTATTGCCGATTGTAGTACTGGCTAAAAAATACCTTTTATGACAGGTCATGTATAGAACGTTTATCAAATAGTGACCATAAATCACTACAAATGTTAGTAAATCGACCTCATATTTATAGGTGTATACAAATGTCTGGGTTGTTCATTAACCCATTTATGCCCAGTGGACTCTCCCATCCTTCTAAATTGGATCAATTTATTTACAAAAGTAGGGGTGTCTGGTATATTTATTTCAATATTTAGAATATTTCTTACAAAAATTTCTTTAAGCAAACAGCGCAGACCCAGATGAGACGCCGCATCATGCGGCGTCTCATCTGGGTCTACGCTGTTTGCAATGTCCTTTTTCTTCAGGACGCTAGATATGAATGGGTTAATATAGTTAATGCACGTTTCTGATCTAATTGCCTGTATCTAGTTGTAATTACCATGATATTGATAAAATTAAAACTTTTTTTTCATAAATTAACATTACATGTTTTATTTTTATCATTTAGGGAATATAAAATTGTATCATTATCATCATTAAATATTCTGAAAATGATCTAAATTATCATGATTACTTTAAAGTAGAATTTTTAAATTTTACTCATTATTTTTAATGAATTTGCACATTTGCTTGATTCAAAATAAAATGTATTAATAAGGGTTTTCAGTTGTTAGTTTTAACCCATTTTTAGTTCGATTAAATTTTAAGTACTAACTACGTATATGTATGTGAAATGCTCTTGAGTTCGTTTCCTGGGCCTAGAACCAGTACTTGGGGGTCTCTTGGAGATTTCTTAAGAATGCTCCCACACTGGGGATCAAACCAGTGACCTCCAGATCATTAGGTGGACACCACATCCATTACACATCAGCGACCTTTAATTAGTAAATTACTTTAGTATTGCAGCATTATATAATGTAATGTTGCTACATATTTTTGGAAAATGATTAATGTGCAGTACTAAATAAATCTAAATGCATACAATTTTAATTGTGTATATTGTGTGATTATTAGTTACAAATTCCCTTTTTACAGGTATACTGGATTATGAAAGACTGATAAACATAAAATTGACAACTCATCTCCCCAACGATACTTTGTGTGGCTCATTCTCAGAACAAACCCATAGTCAGTGAGAAAACTGCAGTGTAAAAAGACCACTTGATTGTGACAATTATGGCTGACCAAGCAAATGTTATCATTTAAAATAAAGAAAACTTCCAGTTCAATATACATTTTATACCAATTATGACATTGGCCAACACAGAAAATAATTATAAGGTTGATTTTCCCAAAATTGACTGTTACAATTGGATACTGTTTTAAGCTTCACTCTACTTTGTCTGAAAATAAAAGTCCTAAATGATGTAATAGAAACATACATATTTAATTTTTAGTTTTACAAGGATATAAATATACATACATATATTATAATATCTTTTTATCGATGGTCAATCAATTTAAGTTTAACTAATATATACATACACATTTTATACATGTGTATGCTTTGATTTTTTTCTATTGAAGCCAAATTAATATCCCATTAGATAGATAGATAATATCACAGCAGTATTCCTATTTTGTCTGCAAGTACTGCAGAAATCATGGATTATTATTTTACTGAGTCAGCCTTTATCTTTATATTATAATTGTTAAAACAGATTAAGATGTGCATTATACAATTGAGGATGCATCAAGATTAAAAAATGGTACATGTATAAATTAATAAAGAATCAATAACAATCAGAAAATGTGCATTTTTTTCAGTATTGTGTGAAAGGATTTGAAGTAATGATGTGTTTTTGAAATATGATTTATGTGAATTTGAATAAATATATAAAATTTAGTGATTTTCTCAGACAAAAACTGTTAATTACATACTAAAGTATTCAGAATGTATTATTGTTATATTCATTCGAATTTTTTAGTACAAAAAGCACTTTTCCCTGGCATTTGTATTTATAGTAATTGCATATTTTATAATTCTGACAGCATTTATAAACTGTGTTCATGCAAGCATGAACACGGTTTCATTTTTTGAGTATTTAAACAAGAGGGCCATGATGGCCCTGTATCACTCCACTGCTGAAAAAAGGCTGAAACAAATTTCTCTGCATGTGCAAATACTTAAAGGGGCCTTTTCACAGATTTTGGCATTTTTTTAACTTATTCATTAAATGCTTTATATTGATAAATGTAAACATTGGATCGTAAAAGCTCCAGTAAAAAATCAAGATAAAAAATAAAAAAAGGAAAAGAACATTGCCCGGAGCAGGTTTCGAACCAGTGACCCCTGGAGTCCTGCCAGAGTCCTGAAGTAAAAACGCTTTAGCCTACTGAGCTATTCCGCCGAGTACACATTCTAGACGTATTTTATACATTATATAAGCAATCTTTGTAGTTTCACAAAATTTAACGACAAAAACAGAACTCTCCAAATCTTTCAATCGTTTCGCGTTGCAACGCTTTATAATTTTTAGGTTTTAAAATCGTCAAAAGATGCATATAATGGCTATATTAGAGCATGGTTAATGTACAGTAATACTGTTTCCCCACAAATATCATAACTAAAACGAAAACTTACGAATCTGAAACAACTTTTTTCAATTTTGTCAATTTACCAAAACGTGAAAAGATCCCTTTAAATATAGGCCCTATTTAAGCACATGTACACTTTTGTGACCTTCTGGGCTGGGTCAAATTTAACCCCAGGGGCATAATTTGAGAAAAATTTGTAGAGGACTACTATATCTCACTACATACAAAATGTGGTAGCCCTAGAGTTAAGGACAAGAATATTTTTAAAATTTTCACAAAATAAGCAAGATATAAGCGTATATAATGTTCAATTTTGTGACATGGGGGTCAGGATCAAATTTGACCCAAAGGGCATAATTTGAACAAACTTGGTAAAGGACTATAAGATGTTACTGCATACCAAATTTGGTAGCCATAGTCCAAATGGTTTTCGACAAGAAGATTTTTATAGATTCACAAAATAGGCGCTTTAAAAGCGTTTATTCAATTTTGTGACCCCCCGGGGCAGGGTCAAAGTTGACCCCAGAGGCATTATTTGAACAAATTTGGTAGAGGTTTATTAGATGTCACTTCATACCAAATTTGGTAGCCCTAGGCCCAATGGTTATGGACAACAAGATTTTTAAAGTTTTCACAAAATAGGCCCCATATAAGCGTATGTTCAGTTTTGTGACCCCGGGCAGGGTCAAATTCGACCCAAGGGGCATAATTTGAACAAACTTGGTAGAGAACTATAACATGTCACTACATACCAAATTTGGTAGCCCTATGCCTTATGGTTAAGGACAAGAAGAGATTTAAAATTTTCACAAAATAGGCACTATATAAGCATATAATTGATTTTGTGGCCCCCGGGGCAGGGTCAAATTTGACCCTGGGGCATAATTTGAACAAACTAAGTAGAGGACTATACAATGTCACTACATACCAAATTGTGTAGCCCTAGGCCTTATGGTTATGGACAATTTTTTTTTTAAGTTATCACAAAATAGGCATTATATAAGCATATGTTCAATTTTGTGACCCCCGGGGCAGGGTCAAATTTGACCCTAGGGATGAAATTTGAACAAATTTGGTAGAGGACTATTAGATGTCACTATATACCAAATTTGATAGCCCTAGGCCGGATTGTTATTGACAATAATTTTTTTGAAGTTTTCACAAAATAGGCCTTATATAAGCATATGTTCAATTTTGTGACCCTCGGGGCAGGGTCAAACTTGACCCCAGGGGCATAATTTGAACAAACTTGGTAGAGGACTATAAGATGCCACTACATACCAAATTTGGTAGCCCTAGGCCCAATGGTTATGGACGAGAAGATTTGTAAAGTTTTCACAAAATATACCCTATATAAGCATATGTTTAATTTTGTGACCCCCGGGGTCGGGTCAAATTTGACCCCAGGGGTATAATTTGAACAAATTTGGTAGAGGACTATTAGATGTCTCTACATACCAAATTTGATAGCCCTAGGCCCAATGGTTATGGACGGGAGATTTTGAAAGTTTTCACAAAATAGGCCTTATTTAAGCAAATTTTCAATTTTGTGACCCCCAGGGCAGAGTCAACTTTGACCCCAGGGGCATAATTTGAACAAATTTGAAAGAGGTACACCCCAGGAACATTCCTAAGAAATTTCATCAGAATTGGACCAGTAGTTTAGGAGATGTTTAAAGGAAAAGTTTATGCATGGATGCACGATGGACACAGGACCTTTGGCCAGTGGAGCTAAAAATCAAATTAAACATTTAGTTTTGATTTAAAATCAGTTTTTATATGCAAGTGTCTATTTCACTTATAAATTAAAACAGCATATTATTCATTATTGAAAAGATTATTCCAAGCTTGATGTCATATTTCAACTTTGCATAGTGTAGTTAATTGAACATTGTATTGAACTGTATGGGCAGCTATATTTTTTAATTTATGTATGTTGTATTATACAAAATGCATTATTTCTACCACAAGTAGACCATATAAGGCCTACTGCTACTAAATAGGCACTGGTATGACTTTGACACTGTTTTTGATGCTCATACAAAACTTAAATTATTACTACACTTTAGTATATTAAATATTTTCAAGTTTTTGTTCAACATTTTTTGCAAAAGAAAAGAGTGCCTTAATGCATTTGAAAATATACTTAAAACAAACTAAAAATGCATTTTAACATACCTTTTTCCTGGTAAAGTGTATTTGGGATGATAAAAAATACACTTGAAGAGTATTAATGCTGGAAAAATGCAGAAAAAAATACATTTGTTTCTGTAAGAAGTGTGTCTGGTCTGCATTTTTAAGTGTATTAAATGCACATCAAATGCAGATAAATACAATGCCAATACTGTTACATGTATTGTAATGGACATAAAATGCACTTGTTCTTGTAATTAAATGCTTTAGTGAATTGAAATAACCTTTTATAACGTTTTAACAATTAATAATACCTTTTTATATAAATTTTCTTTTGAAATGTGACACTTAAATGATTTTTGCACCACTAGTAAGAGATATAATTTGTGCTCATAATGCTTTATCATTACACTACATAATATCATTTGTTGTGTGAACCCGTAAAATTCATGTGAAAGCTCAAGAGATCAATAGCAGCGTGCTATACCCTGCTCCTTTTTACATGACTTGATGGTATTTAGTCCCCAATTCTACATGGCTAAGGGAAAATTAATGTGCAGATTTGACAAATAAGTCTTAACTGGGATCCAATAGGCAGACTTTCATATTACTTGTATTTAATTTAAATCATGATCTGAATTGCTCTTTGGCAAATTTTTGTTGGTCACAGTATTCAACTGAATTTTGTTCACTTTGTAGTGATTATATTTTCTATATTTATCAGACAACATCTTTCTTCAAAAGTTTAACATGATTGCTTGGTTAATTTAGAAACAAGATCAATGCATCATAACATACAATGAAAAAATGTGTAATAGTAAAAATGGCAGCAAAAAAGCACTAGATTATCTGCCTTAAATCTGAGACGATATGTTGATGTATTGGAATTTCTCATAAATAATGTGCTCCATAGTTGTATAATTGTATAGTCGCATGCATGAGTGGTGTCAATGTCACAATACCAATTAAAGCCTATAATTTACTAAAACAATTTGAAGTTTGATGTGAGTTTTTTTCAAGATCTGTTATATATAATTATATATACATGTATATATATATTGTTGAAAAGTTAACATGCAATAAGTTTACTGTAATTAAGTGACAAATAGTTTTACTGATATGGTTGGATGCATATATGCAGATATATCATGGTTTGTGCAGAGGACAGTAGCAAAAACAAGAGCTGTCTCCGTAGGATGACATACGCCCCCGAAAAACGCTTTAATAGAAGTTATGAATATTTTTCAAAACCTAAAAGCCGACCCTAAGTTCAAGGTCAAAGGGGTCAAAATTTGTGTGTGTATGGGAAGGCCTTGTCCATATACACATGCATACCAAATATGAATGTTACATCTGAAGCGACATAGAAGTTATGAGCATTTTTTCGAAACCTAAATGCAAAGTGTGACGGATAGACAGACGGACAGTGCGATCACTATATGCTCTCCTTTGGGAGCATAAAAATGTGTTTCACATTGTTTTGGTAAATTAGTAATGTAGTTAAAAGAACAGAATCATCAATTATAAAGTTATTGATTATAAAGTGTTGCTGGCATATTTGATGCATTCATCTAGCTATAAGAAGGTCCCTGTTTTATCCCCACTGGCACTGAGCGAAGGTTCTCAAAATCTTTAAACAATATGAATAAGTACATATAGGGTCGAGAAAGCCTTGTTGATATGGGGGCTAAACACCTGAAATCAAAGCGAGCCAGGTTAAAGGCCGAGGCCAAATAAATAAACCAGAGGCCGCATGAGCCTGCTATACTCTGAACAAGTATTGTTTCTTCTCAGAAAACTGGCTTAAGTGTCTTACTAAGCTTTAGACTTTGAGTTTCAGTGCAATCAATCTAAAATAAATTGGTCAAATTAAATAATAATTTGTAAAAAATAAACATTCTGCACAAATTTAATTATTTACTTTACCTGTGTGCATGAATCATTTCAGTCTTGATGGTTAGTGAACTATGTCAAAAGCACCATATCTATGAAACACTTGTTTTTTGAATAGTGCAATGTTCCACAAAAATGATGCTGATGATTATTCTACACGATGATGAATTATAAGATATATTTCTAAATTCCATTTCCACCAACAATTCGGTTATTCCACTACCAGTTCACATGCTTCATACACAGTTGAAAATAACACTATTTCACTCAACAACCGTGACACATACACTCAATTTTTCAACTTTTCGCAATTAAAATTGTCTTCTACTGTTATTGTTGTTGTTGTACTTTTGAAAGTAGTTCGAAAGATGGCGACCATTAACCCAGAGATTGATTTATGAAATAAATCGTCTGCTGATCCAGAGTGATAAACAGGTTTGTCATGAACGTTGATGTCGCTCTTGGTTACCAGAAAAATTCCCACGCACGGATTTCAACCGTCATTGTTTACAATCAATTAAGTGCATAAGTACTTGAATTTGTATAGTGTTTTTTAAAAGTGTCCAGCTACAGGTGGTTAGCGTGTGGCTATAATACTAATTAGTGAAAACATATTTTGGAATGAAAAGTAATCATATTATAACGAAAAATCAACTTTTCTTAAAAAAAATAAGTTAAATATATATTCAACAAGGTATCCAACTCGAAATCATCCGAAAACGGGATGTATCGTTTTAAACAGCCATTACTTCATCAATTTTGCAGCGATTTTCACGATCTTGGTCTTATTCAACGCAGAAATAAATTTCCTTTCTGGAAATGTATATGTCTTGCAATATTTTTACAAATACTGGGTCAACTTTTAAGAAATAACACGATACACAACTCGCGTGACCCAGCTGTGATCGATCAGACAGTATTCATGACTGAAATCTTCACGGGAAAAAGGGCATTTTCCCTGCAAAGTTCACGAACCTCGATACCATAATTCAATAAAACGTATGAAAAAAACATTCTAACCGTGCTTGTCGTAGCATTATGCATCAAAACTAACTGTCCAGCGCATTTTCAAACCTTTGTTTACATACATTTCAACCAACTGACATTTTAAACACAAGAGTGATTTCATTGCTCCAATGCGGAGTTGTGTCTTTACAACTGGAGATTTCATTCATAAATACGGTCTGATCGATCACAACTGGGTCAAGCGAATTATGTATAGCTTTATTTCTTAAAATTTGACCCAGCATGTGTAGAAATATAACAATATATATACATTTCCTAAAAGGAAATTCATTTCTGCGTTGAATAAGACCGGGTCATGAAAATCGCTGCAAAATTAATTTAGTAATGGCTGCTCAAAACAATGCACCCAGTTTTCGGATGATTTCGAGTTGGATACCTTGTTATATATAAAACGATAGTGATTTTTTTATAGAAAATTTGATTTTTCGTTTTAATATGATTATTTATCATTCAAAAAGATGTTTTCACTAATTATTATCATAGCCACACGCTAACCACCTGTGTGTCCAGCACGTGTGCCGGGAGAACAGGGCTTAATGTATTTTTTGTTAAACTCTATAATATTTATATCCAATCTGTATGAAAAAATGTCGGTGAACATTATTCCGGTGTTAATTTTTGAAAATATTGAGGCATTCGTTAATTATGGATCTAAAACGGAACATTAATCCGCAAAAAAAACACCGGGCATATTGCATATTAGATCGGACACATGAAATTATTTCGAAAGAAAGCAATAAGAGTTTCAATTCTACATGAGTAAGTCTCGCTGTGCACGATTACGCTCTTACTGCTCGTATATATTTGACTCTTGGCAAATACCTAGTGTTTTATTTTGCTTAATCTAAATTGTGTCATGCATCTTTATGTACTTAAAGCAGCATGGCCAACAGCTCTTTCATATGTGAAAGAGATTGACACGAAATACCTACCCATCTATAATAAAGTTTATATGTGCACTTCAATATTATAGTTTTATAGCATTTTATGTGGTGCAATATAAAAGTACTCTAGTAAATTTGAAATTATGTAATCGATTTCCTCTCAACATACATGCAAAGTTCCAGATAACTTTTTCAGCAAAATCTTGGTTTACACTCTATAATAATCCAGCCTTAAAGTCTATTATTAATTTTTTTTTATCAGGTAAATATAATTTTTGGCACATCCGCATTAAGGTTTATAGTCTAAGAAGAGCTCATGACAATTGCCGGGTTACAGCAGACTTTCTGCGATAAAAGGACCAGATAATGGAAAACGTTCGGCTTTTCGACTGTTGTAAAGATGGCCTGTTATTCATAATAACGTTAAAGTGCTGTTGATTTCATAATTGTAATGAGGGCCTAGACGAGTGGGAACTCATTGATAAAATGTTTACATTATATGCATTGATATTGAGTTTTACGCATGATCACACATTTTGAATTCTTATTTTATTTTTCCAATGTGTAACCGTACGCACAGAATTTAAGTCTACTTTTTTACTAAATTTAATTCAATTTTTTACGACTTTAAGCGTCTTATCTGGAGCTCTGCATACATGCATTAGTAGCATATATTGAAATATATCCATAGACTTTCTTTGGTTATTGAAGGTAAATTACTGTACAAAATTATGGTTAGTCATTAACCAAAAAAAGTTAAGTCTACAAACACGCGGTTAATTTCGGTTCAGTAGCAAATATCTTACAAAGGTGCGCAACTTCTCCTATAACATAAAATTTCCGTTATACGCCGTAAATTTACGTAGTCCTCCGTAGCATTTCGGAATGACTGTCAATTGACATCATCGTATCATGCATGACAGTATGTTGCTTTGTGCTTGGGTGAAACTCACATCTTACCATCGCGTTAATTTATTAAACGCATTAATATTTGATTACATTATGCACTGCGCCTATTGCACAAGTCTCTCTGCACAAACCAACATACACATATGCAGCATGCAATTAACGAACAAGAATGTTGCATCTGTACACATGCATGATACCATTAAGCAGAATGTAAATAGACATTGGACATCAGGCAAGATGTAAGTGTCATCAAGCATGAAAAGGTGTCTACATACTAATTGAAAGTACCATCAAGAATCATGACACAGTCACAAAGAAGGATGTAATTTTTACCTAAATACCCTTCCATATTTGTCGGCACTGTGTGTTTGCTTAATTTCACTGAAGAACGTCTACTGGTAAATCTTACAAAAAAGTGATAAATAAGACTGAGTAGCAATTTTTTCGGCGTTGCTGTTTAACGTCAAATTTGGCCTTTCAACGAACTTCTTAAAAGCCCATTGAATTTTAATGAAGAAGTTTCCCGCTTGTAGGTCCGAATGAATTAAATTAAATTTTGCAATTGGCAATTTGATAGAAATCCTCATAAAACATTGCACATAGCTTTCTGAAATAAACAGGCCACATTGAACGCATTCACGATATCCAACAGCTCTCTTTGCAAAGACCTATCTAGTGTTTCTTGGCCGTGTAAGATCTATAATTAGAACATCGTCACCTAAACATCTACTAATAGAAGAGCATATTTTGGGGAAACAAATTCAATAAGAGTATAAAACGTCCACGACCAATAATGTGTAGTTTTTTAAAGATATCACGGCAGTAAAAACATAGCACTTTAAAGAGACCACAATCTGGTACATTTTGTCAATTGTTGCGTCCGTGGCGGACAATACATTTTTAAAAAGAAAGCGTACAAAAAAGCAAACACAAAGTTCTTCGTAAGCTTGTTTTAATCTTAAAAACACATAATCGACAGTCATTCCAGTCAAATACAATACTAACAGTCAGCACTCTAGAGATCAAAATTGCGGATATAAATATTTAATTCAGGGATATCAAGTGTATCAAGTTCGAATTCCGGAAAAAATAGCCGGTAGTCTGGGGCATTAGGTCCCTTACAGGGATAAAAGGTAAATCCCCGCCCGAGCCGTAGCTAATTGATTTATTGTAGTCTTTCTAGTTGCAATTTCTGGTGAGTACAATGCGGAATATTACGGATATTTGCAACATGTCGAAGATTTTCGGAAAGTAGCGAAGAGGTTTTCGTCAGTTAATATTCATGTCCGTGCCGGCCGCTAACTTATCAGAATCAATAAAAAAGAACCAGGAAAAATCGGTACCGATCGCAAATTTCCGGAATTCCGATAAAGCTTCAACATTATTTGTTCTCAAATGATCGCGTACTCGAACGAATCTGTCCCTACGCCTCCAACTCCCTTTAAATCTCATCGGACGTACATTGATCTCAAAATCTATCCTTGACGACTCAAATCATATTTCCTGAATAGTTTGGCCTATTGAAGTCCCTGTAATTATAACAATGGTCTTTTGGATAAACAACGCTAAGTTGTTGCAATATAATAACCGTTTAAAATAGTTACCGGTTTTCATTTTAATAAAATGATTAAGTCATATTCGAGATTTCAGCGATTGCCAATATTTTGCTTTTGTTTCTCATAAGCATATGGTGCTTAGTATCTGCTATTGACTCCTATGTAGATTGCAAATATTACATAACCCTTACAGCGGCCGAGCGCAGATATATGCACTTGGCCGCTAAAAAGAAAAATCTTTGCGCATTAATTTAATTCAAATCTCATTATCATAATCAAAATCATCATCATCGTCGTCGTCGTCACTACTACCACCACCACCATCATCATCATCTTCTTCTTCTTCTTCTTCCTTCTCCTCCTCATCATCATCATTAACAACAACAGCAACACCAACTTAACATCATCATCAAACAACAATAAACATCGGTAGCATACAATGTGCTTCATCAACCATACATAGTTATATGCGTTAAAACACCATAATAGAACAGCATGAATGAAGCTGTCTATTACTCTTTTATATTTCCTATACCAATATTTTTTTTCGTTTATTGAAGGACTAGTTGAAATCTTCTATAAAAGCCCTCCCCCCCCCCCCAAATAAAAAAAAATAAAAATAATAATAACCCTAGCAAAGAACAATAAACATAGGTTAGTTAGTATACACTGTGCTTTAGCAACCATGCATAATGAATGTTTATGACTTCGGACCGTTGTGATCAAATTTAAAAAAGCAAGATGGTATGTATGCGGCACACAACACATAGATAATTATAGTGTTATACCTTAAACGTAGTTCATCAAAATAAAGATAAGTTATTATCTATGTAATACTTAAATTAGGTTTATAACGTATGCATATTTTTCTAAAACTTGTGAAATGTGATTCGTAAGCCGACAACAACATTATCTTTCGGACCCTTCTCCCCACCTAACAATCGAGATTAAACACCTGTGGAGATCCCGATCTTATCAATAAATAAACCGGTTCAATGATGTCAAGTCAAATAAAACATACTATTACTATCCAAATAAATATCCATCAAAAAATGTAAATTGATATACCTACTTAACTAAAACTAAACTTAGACGATTAGCAAGAAAAATATATAAAGAAGAAGCAGGCAAAGTAGACAAATTAATTGTAACATATGTTTTCTCAGTCTCCCCCTGTTGAACAATATAAATAGTATTTATCGCCACCCCAAAAGGGATCTTTATCACACGTTTGGCTCAACTAATATATAATTGTGACAGGACAAACTGTCAACAAATACCTTGTTAATGTTTTATACATAACTCCAATCAAAGGTTAACTTCCAAGGAAACTGCGGCATGTTAAAACTGTTGATTATGACAAAATGTTGTTTAGTACAAATCAGTACAATAGCGTCTGTTATGTGGCCTATACTAATCCAGTTAAATAAAACTTTAATCGCAGAAAAGTTTAGATTCTTTACACCTTTAAGAAAATATATATAACAGTTCTTTCCTGTTTTAACAAAATCATACATTTAAAAATAAATTATGAAGCATCGCTAGCAATAGTAGAAAGAGAAGTAGAAGGAGAATTATTATCATTAGTAGCAGTAGCAGCAGCAGCAGTAGCAGCAGCAGCAGCAGCAGAATCAGTAGCAGTAGCACTAGCAGTAGCAGTAGAAGTAGCAGTAGAAGTAGCAGTAGCAGCAGCAGTAGCCGTATCAGTAGCAGTAACAGTAGCAACAGCAGCAGAAGCAGCAGCAGCAGCAGCAGCAGCAGTAGCAGTAGCAGTAGCACTATCAGTAGCAGCAGCAGCAGCGGCAGTGGCAGCGGCAGTGGCAGTGGCAGTGGCAGTAGCAGTAGCAGTAGCAGTGGCAGTAGCAGTAGCAGTAGCAGTAGCAGTAGCACTAGCAGCAGCAGCAGCACTGGCAGCGGCAGTGGCAGCGGCAGTGGCAGTGGCAGCGGCAGTGGTAGCGGCAGTGGCAGTGGCAGTGGCAGCGGCAGCGGCAGCGGCAGCAGTAGCAGTAGCAGTAGCAGTAGCAGTAAGAGTAGCCGAAGCAGTAGCAGTAGCGGCTTTTTGCTTTTTTGTTTTAGAAGTGTTTGTCGTATAAGAAGAACGCAAGGAAGACAAATTAATTGTAACATGTGTTATCTTAGTCTCCGTTGTAGTAGTATTTGTTGTATCTACACAGCCATTTTTCAGTCACCTGAGAGACATGTTTTTATAAGAGATTTAATTGTGGACCAATACATCGTGTATTAATATCAGTGTACCCACTGGGACACCACATGGGGCGAGGATTAACAGATAAACTAGGCCTTCAATTAATTATGCGCCTAGAGGCAAACAATACTATAACTTACTGATAATTTTAGGATTGGGATGTGTTTGTATCTTATTTGAAATTAGCTAGCTTAATTCAAAAAATAATTATAGCCTCAATATTATCACAAGAACATCATCACATATTCATTGTGCAATATATAATCATATCACCATCACAATATGCCAGAGCGTTAGTATTTATTGTGCATACTAATCCTACAGCAACATTTACAAAACTTATTACAAACCAACCACTCAAGCTTTAATTAAGATTGATTTCAATTTATATTATGACATACATTAAAGATTACTGTCAATTAATTAAAAAATAGCTTGATGCTTCGCACTCAGCGATTTAAATAAAAGAAACGTTGCGTTTAAATTAATTGGGGTTAATAAAAAAAGTCTGCAATTAAAATAATCAAATTTAAATAATAATAGATTTAGTTTCAAATTGTCGCTCAAAAAAATGTATCAGTTATATCAGTTACTAGGGAATCGATTTGTTTAATCTCCGCAATCCAATAATAATTATGGTGTTTGTATGACAAAGTAATAGCTATTCGTCATTGAATGTATGATACTCATAAAAATATTGAAACAATAACCACAACAACAACAACATATGTGATTATGTATATATCTTCTTCAGATACTCTGTGTCATACTTTCAAAATTATCCTCATAAGATTCATAATAATAAAATAAACGCTATTGCAATCTTAGTAAAAACCAACTTAGCCGTTATGCTAATGATTTTATGTTCAGTATGCGTGTTCATTTCAATATTATATAACAACAAGTGTTCACAAATACCTATGTTTAATAAATATTTAAAACATGAGAACCTATGAAGGTATTGCATTTTAATAGACTAGATTTACCGTGTGTGTACATTCATATAAAATCTTTTGAAAATCACACTTGAGATAATGGGGATCCGGAGAAGTGCCCCCCCGGAGAACTGCCCCCCGGAGAACTGCCCCCTTATTTTAAAGGTGGCGGAGAGGTGCCCCCCATCAAATCGGTAGGGGCGGAGAACTGCCCCCTATCAGAATTAAGTAGGCGGATATCTGCCCCCCCCCCCATCAAATCTGTAGGGGCGGAGAACTGCCCCCCGGTGTCATATTAGTTATTAGTTACGTAGTGAAAACAATACTTACGGGTAATTTTACGTTATCGCCGTACACATTTTATCCGGTAACAATTTAATTTCAGTACAAGTATATTACCATTAATCGAACTGAATAACACAAATTGTCTAGAGGCATGTGATAATACTGTTTAAGGCCCTTGGTACGCATCTGCACCACTCACTATACATGAATGCCTTGTAAAAGTCGTGTTTTAATAAGAGCGCGAAACATAGTCGAGATCCACACAGGAAACGCGTGCGTGTTAATACTGGCAATGTGTTGCAACTAAATATAGACGTGCAACTCGGTACTTATGGAGGAAAAGTTACATCGGAATTAATTTACATTATAAAGATAGTATTGACCCATGGAAAAAACGTTAATTGACATATAAGAAGTAAATTAATAGGCAAGGCAAAGGCAATAATTTAGCTGACTTGAAGAAAAAAGTGAAGTGAAGTTGAATTTATAAGCAATTTATTTATGTTGTTTAGTTAATTCATGTCTTCTAGCACCTTATCCGTCGGTAGCATCGCCAGACCGTCGAGTCGTCCGCAGTTTGCATTTTGAGCAGATCATGTCGACATGCCAAACAAACAAAATCGGTAACAGTTGCTTTAATTAGCAGCTAATAAGGCAGGTAGAGAACTTGTTACCGTTAACGATAAGTACCGCGATCTTTTACTCTTTTAATTGGTAGACCGGACCGACCTTAATTGTTAAGAACTTGTTAGCTTTGAATAAAGCCGCATACGGGTTTATTATATTGAACCGTCCAAATCCGTAATTGGCGAAAACAAACAAATAAATTATTGTTTTCAGCTGGCATAAGGATGCATTAAATTGCATGCTAATTGTTTGTTTTTTTTACGGGGAAAATATCAAATAATTCAGCCGCGAAAACTTTTTATTAGCAAAAAGTTATTTGTTTTTCTTTGTTCACATTGACGAAAATCACGTGATTATTAAGTTGGCGACGTGACGACGTCCATGCCGAGGTAGGTATTTTATGCCGTTTTATAACTTCTATTACTTCTACAACTTTATATTACTTTTGAAATTTCACTCAATTTCCATACATAATAGCAAGAAAGTTACTGGCGTTATTGTCATTATAATACTCGCTTTATATATCACCGCTATTTCTTTAATTAGGGGGCACTTCTCCGGGTCATCAATTCTGACAGGGGGGCAGTTCTCCGCCCCTTATTAATCAGCAGGGGGGCAGTTCTCCGCCCTATACAAAAACAGTGAGGGGGCAGTTCTCCGCCCAGTGAAAAATCTTTGGGAGGGCAGTTCTCCGGGGGGGGCACTTCTCCTAGAGCCGAGATAATGTCTTTAGGTTTTGCTATTTCTAATCGATTTAAACACCATAAAACCACCGTATTTTCTCTTACATTCTAAATTTTCTTACATTTCCTTTTTAAGCCAAAATATTTATGTTTTCATGATTCTAAATTTTCGGACATACGGATTTTCGTACAGTCAGTTAAACAGCGCTATTTTATCCGATTTTGGCCCTGTTTTTGCTTATCTGATGACCCTTCGGTCATGCATTTTTACAACCGGATTAAAGTAATAAAACAGAATCATGCCTAAGGGCAATCGACCATTACATTTGCGTACTTGGGTAAATTACCTTGTAAACCTCTAATAAGCAATGGTTCCTTCCAACAGCGTTTGAAATGATATCGTATTAAGAAAGCCAAACGTTTATTGTTTTTTACTTTTTATATATTATTTCAGTTGATTGCAAAGCTGTTAAGTTGTATTTTTAAAGTAAAGAACGAAGGGAACAACACAATAAAATTATGTACACTGACCTATTATTTCTACTTCAATTAAATAATTGACAAACAAACATAACACACTTGTCTCTAAATATTTTTCGTATTTAAATTATCCAACACGAAAAACAATATCTTTAAGTGAACGGAAACTTATAATTATTACGGCATATAGTAAAAGCAGAGTTGTCTGAACCATAAGTAAAATAAAAAATAAAAAATGACACAGCTTATTTTTCCCTCAAGTGTTAATGATAATATGGATAAACAATTAAAAATACATAAAGTCAATTGTGTTGATTACTCGTTATTGAAATATTGCAATGCCAATTATAAGACATCTGATTAAAAACAAAATGTATGGTGGAATACCTAATCTGGAAATACAAACTAATGATACTATTAATGCAACAACAACAATCACATCTTTTCAAGCGCAATCAGAAAACTGCTACAGCTTTGTATTAACAAACATAAATATGTTTGTGCTTATAGATTTAGATTAACTTCAAATCTTTAAGCGTGCTATGAATTGAATATAATTTATATTTAAAAGTTTTGCTACTCTGTTGATAACTTGCAACAGCAAAAAGGAAGATACCATTTTTATCATCTAATTTTATTTATATTTCATTGTTTATGTGTTTATGATCACAAGGATTGTTTGGATAACAGAGTGTGTCTAGATATACCGGTACCCTTAAAAATATTTTTATGAATTGCAATGAAGCGTAGAAATTAAACAGGCCCTAATACAGACACCATTTTTATCGGAATGCGATTATAGTTTCAATAGCAACTCGTAACGCTTTTTGGATTGAATGTGTAATGAATACTTTTAGCGACAAATTGACTTGGTCAAATACTGCATCTTAAACGGATAAATAAAATTGAAACCATTTATTTTCAATATTATCAATATTATTATTTAGTTATTAATACATTAAGCAGCAAACTCTATTAATCAAAAAGATTTGATATAACATCCGAATTCACTGCAAAAATGAACTGAGCGATAGGTTTTACGGTTGTTGAAATTGTTCATGATGAGAATGACGATGACGACGATGATGACGATGACGACGACGAGGAGGAGAACAACGACGATAACAATGACGATGATGATGATGACACTGATGATGATGATCACGACGATGACGACCATAACGATGTTGTTGGTGATAGTGACAATAATGCTGCTGCTGTTGCTGATGACGATGCTGCTGCTGATGATGCGGTGAAGGCGGAGGAGCAGGACGAGGACGAGGACG